>NC_056729.1:36758153-36890653 GCF_019279795.1 Protopterus annectens
AGAATTTGGCAACCTTCCAGTATTGAGATGGGCCATTTAGGGGGTGAGAGGGGGGTGAATTTGGCACTGAATCGATCTGCCAGGATAATGGCAATATCCTTGGGATCAGCATATTTAATGCCATTCTGTTTTAGCTCAGAGCAGATTTGAGCATTGCCATTTAGATTCTTGACATATTTATAGAATGCCTTGTGGTTGTCTTTGGAATCTTTGGCAATTTTATTTTCGTAACTAGCTTTGGAGGATTTTATGAGGGATCTCAATTTCTTACTGAGGCTGGTAAGGGAGTTTTTTGCATCCTGGGATTTTCCTCTTTTCTGCAACAGTTTCTTCCTTTTGTTGTAAAGTTTGTTTATGCCAGGGGACCACCAGATTGGCTTCCATTTTTTGGATGAGAGCATCTTGGTTCTATTTGGGATGGCACGATTCATGCATGACTGGATGTGCTTGTACAGTGCCTTAGTGTAGGATTCAGCAGTTGAACTTTCAGTTCCCGTCTGCATGGGTGTCATGAAGTATGTCACTTCTGACTTGAGTAGCATGAAGTTGGCTTTGGAGAAGTTTTTTATGGAGGTTTCCTTACTGCGGGGTGGGGGTGGGATGTGGATGTTAAGGGTGATTAGCTTATGGTCAGACCTAACTAATGAGGGGGTGATCATAGGTGTGGAGCATCGATTTCCCATGTTGGCAATGACCAGGTCTAGGATATTGGAGCCCCTGGTGGGACTATGGATTAGTTGATCCATAGTTTATGAATTCCAAGAACCGTTGGGCAAAGGTGTTTGTACATGAGTAGTTTTCCCAGTTAATGGCAGGGTAGTTAAAATCACCCAGTATTAGGGTGTTTGGTTCTATCTTAATATTTTCCAGTATGTTTAGAAAGGTGTAGTGAGAATCTTGGGGCATAGTGGGGGATCTGTAGCAAGCTACAATTTGGATTGCAGTCTTACCTAGTGTAAGTTGCACCTGGAGAATTTCAGACGCATTGTGTTGGGCAACTAGCCTGGTGGTGTGAATATCCTTGGTGAATATTGACACTCCTCCACCTTTAGTGTTTCAGTCCTGGTTTGGTGGCCGAAAAGTGTGGTAAGAATTGTAGCCTGGTATTGCAGGGGTGCTCTCTGGAGCCTTGAACCAGGTCTCAGTTACTGCACAGATATCGATGTTCTCCATTTTTAGGAGTGCCTCGAGAGAGTGCATTTTGAGGTTTAGACTTCTAGCATTGAGTAGCATTACCTTCAGATTGTGCATGCTTGTACCTGTTACAGTGGTGGTTTTGTCCTTTGAACTTTGCCTAAAAAAAGGCACTATAGGGGTGGCAAGAGCCTTAGCCAGTAACCTGAATCCCAGGGGCGACAGGTGCAGACCATCTCTGGAAAAGCATCATGATCTGTCGATCATGTTTTCCCAGGAAGACAGATACTGGATCCCCTTTGAATGACACCAGAAGCTTAGCCAATTGTTGAAGTCAGTCATTTTGTCCTTATATTGTGGTATCATTCTGGGCGAAGGCAGGATGCTACTCAGGGATAGGGTCATACCTGCCTGGGCCACATGATACGAGAGCTCTTCCATGTCGCTTTTCATGTAGTCATGCAGTCACCACTGCACCTTCACAGCCCTAAAGGTGTCTGTGCTGGGGGGGGGTTGGGTTGGAGAGCCAGGCTGACCCTCTAGTCATGACAAATGGCCCTTGAGCTGGTGTAGAAGATCTCCAAACTGCTGATCAAGCTCTCTACGCCCCACGACCCGGACCTGGTGACAGGTGACAGCTTCCTGTCTGTGCTCACTCCTGGGGCAGGGGCAAGCCCCATCCCCTGAGGCAGTTTCACCCAAAGGTGGTGCAGGACCAATGGATGAGGAGGTCCTAGGTTGGGCCCCAGATGTGCTGGTGTCCAGTGCCATGGTCATCTGAGGTGAGACAGGTGGGTCTGCAGGAACCCACATTCCCATACGTGCTATAGTGTTTATGGTGTATCAACATATGTGGGTTAGTAATAGTCAACACATTCCAGGGTTAGGTATAACAGCATGCATAAATATTCCCATTAACCCAGACACCAGATATGAAACAGTTGCATAGCAAGTGGAACACATGCATATATGGGACCGCAGTGGTAATAACAGCAGCATGCAGATATATTGATGGCACCATGCCACCAATGTCAGAGTATTCTACATAGCACATGCATAGAAACAGATTTAAATAATTATGAACCAATAGGACACATGTCTCAATATAACAGTGGAGTCATCACATACCATTTGAGGTGGGTATTTAGTGTATTGTTGGAGATATGGTGGGGGGGGGAGAGAGAAAGATGTCAAGTGACAACTAGTATATTCCTGTAGTTCACATTACTTTCCTAGTCAGTGCTGTTATCTGTACCTTTTAAGTATTACTACACTAGCCTGTTGCCTTAGTTTGGACAGTGATATGGCTGTCATCTTTATACATGAACTGGTTTTACCTGCAGTATACACCTCTTACCTGGTATACCTGTGGAGGAATTGTTTGTTAACACTAACTGTTTCTACACATACTACTAGATTCCAGATTGATGTTATGCACATACCTGTCCATCTCTTTTTGCACAGACTCTGGCCATGTCTTGACCTCATGCAGTTGAACCGGGACATATGTAAACTATTGAACTCTTCAACCTTTAGTGACTTAACAACACTCATATACAGGATTTCCTACACAGTTATATTATGTAGCACCGTGTGGGTGACAGTGATCAGTGATACCTTATTATTCAGAGCAACTGCAACACTCACAATTCCATACAATACCGGATTAAACAGTACTAGTACAGTGTAGCAAGCTTTTTATTTCTCGGCACAGTGTTCGTTTCCGGTGTACCTGTGGGAGCAATGTTTGTTAGCACTACCTGAATGTTGCCACACAAAGTACCAGATTTCACATTAGTATTATGCACATACATCTCACTCTGTTACTGTACACACTCTGGTCACAGCTTGAAAACATGGGGGTGTAAATGGGACATATGTGGCCTATTACTCTCATAAGATTTTGGGGAGTTGCTAGTGTGACAGGTTTGTTCTCATAGTTGTGTGACAATCAGTTGTATTTCCTGTTTGCTGCCTAAACATCTGGGATCATCCCACTAATTTCCCAGGGGGACAGGGTGACAGGCAACAGATATGGGCCCATATACTGGACATTCTGGACTTATCTGTACAGTTGTGGGATATGAGTCTGTATGCAGCCTACTTCCACTCCCAGGATTCAGACCATGGCTGTGTCTGCTAAAACTAAAACACTGTCCGTCACAGTTGTGTGTGCTATATAGATATTGCTGTATATCTCCTATCTGCTTTCTGTCTTATAATTCTCCTGTGGTTTTACATTCTGACCTTGTATTACAACACTCTTACACAGGATTTCCTAGACAGTTATATTATGTAGCACAGTGAGGGTGACAGTGATGAGTAATACCTTATTATTCAGAGCAACTGCATCAGTCACAATGCCATACAATATCAAAGTAAACAGTACCAGTACAGTGTGGAAACAAAAAAGCCTCTGGGGGTAAGGTACCGGCTAAAAGCCAAAAATCGAGAATGAGTGAAAAAGCTGCAGGTACTCCACGACAAACGAAGCCAACCAGTCACCTTAAAATAACACTGCTTTAATAGATAAGTAAGCGCTTTCACATCTATACAAGATGCTTCATCAGACTTCAAAAAGCAGAACAAACAACTAGTTTAAATCCATTGTAGGTTATCCATTGAGCCAATGATACATCAAGTACAATAATTCAATCTGTCACCATGGAAACAATTAAACAAATTTAAATTGTTAAAACATCAAAACACTTAAATGCTTTCAAAAAAACTCATACAAAACCACACATTACCAAAATACTGCTTCAAAAACTCATGTAAAAACACATGTAAAAACACATGGAAATATGCAGATACATTCTTATGCATGTTTACCATATGAAACTAAATAAGATAAAAATGATGAAATATATATATATATATATATATATATATATATATATATATATATATATATATATATATATATGTATACAAGTGCATATAAAGATATATAAATATATATAAATAATGTATGAACAATAACATATGTAATAAAAAATAATGTATATATAAAGAAATAATATATTAAAAAATTAAATCTTCAATGTGGTAATGTGCGTTCAGCAAGGAAAGGTTTCAGACTGACCCTATCATTGAGACCATGTCCTAAGTCAGCTCGCAGTCTGATAATCCACTTCCCTTCTTCCCTCTCCGTGAATCCAGTAACATTCCCCAACCTCATGGTGGTGTGTATGAGCTCCAAAACCATGAACATAAAACTGTGTAGTGCCATGAGTTAGGATGTGTCTCGCTAGGGCATTGTTCTCATTTTCCCTGTTGATGGCATACAGATGCTCTCTTATCCTCTCCCTAAGGGTCCTATTGGTTTTCCCCACATAAAAACTGTCACATTTCTTACAGGTGGCTAAATAAACTAAATTCCTGGTCTTACAATCAGCGTAGTGACTAAACCTGTATATTACATGAGAATCTGGATGTGTAAAGATATCACTGCTGTTAATGAATGAGCATTGGTTACAACTAAGACAGGGGAAAGTACCCTTTCTGACCGGTGAGGGTCTGTTGGTGGTATTCCTTTCATAACAAAGCATATTCCTGATAGATCTAGTGTTTTTATAACTGAAAGATGGAACAGAACCTACTAGATTCTTCAATCTATCATCCAATTGTAATATCCCCCAGTTCTTTCTAACAACATCGGTTATACTTTTATTTTTGTTAGTATAAGTAATAACCATTCTCTTGTTATTCTTCTTGGTGGGTCTCTCACACATAACTGATCCTGCCATGCTCCTTCTAATGTATGGTTGTGCCATGCCTTCACGCTCTATATTCTGTAAATTAGATAGATCTATGTCATGATAACCTCTAGCCGTAAAATCTTCACGTAGATGTGTTAGCGTGATTGCAAAATCAGAATCTTTACTAACTAAACGTGAACAACGTGTAGCTTGATTCTTAATAATATTTCTATGTATGTGTGGTGGATGCATACTATCTCGATGTAAATATGCATTTCGCCTACAAGGTTTCCTATATATATTTGTGTCTAGTCTACCATTATTCTTAGTGAGAGTAACATCCAGAAAATTTATATATTCAACTGAAAATTCACCTGTTAATTTCAAAAATGTGGTTGTGTTATTCATATAGCCAATGAACTCCTTCAGAGTTGACAAATCACCACTCCAAATAAAAAAGAGGTCATCTATGAACCGCTTATAGTATTTGATAAAGCTAGAATAAAAATCATGTTGCAATATGTACATTGATTCCCAATATGCCAACACTAAATTGGCATAGGAATTCGCGCACGGTGTGCCCATCGCCACTCCCATGGTTTGTAAATAATATTTGTTGTCAAATAGAAACACATTGTTCTCAAGGACCACTTCCATTAGCATGGTGATTCTCATCACCTTGCTGGTGGCCATACCTTCATTCAACAGAAACAATCTCAAAAATTCAACACCTGTATCATTCGGTATACTCGTAAATAGAGATTGAAAATCTAAAGTTACCAAGATGTCAGTATCAGAAAACATATTTGTACCTAAACTACATTCCGCTAAGGACTCAAGGAAATGCTTGGTGTCCTTCAAAATGGATGGAGTGGAATTAACAAAGGGTCTCAACTGTTTCTCGATGTAGATGGATATACTCTCAGTTAACCACCCTTTCCCCGACACTATGGGTCATAAAGGGGGGTTCACCAGAGTTTTATGTACTTTCGGGAGACCTCTTATCACTGGTACTAAAGGTTTCTCTATCAAACAATACTTATACAAATCATTGTCTATGACATTGCATAACATCATATCATATAACTCAGCATGCACACCCCTAATCACCTTATTCAATTCAAATAAATGTGTAACTCTGTATGTATCAACGTCTGATAACATAGCTAGCATCTGATTTTTATAAGACAATCTGTCAAGTAACACTATCGCTCCCCCTTTGTCCGCTGAGCGGATCACTATAGACTCATTGCCTTGTACCAGTACAGGGTATCATTCTTTTATTTCTGGGCACAGTGTTCGTATCTGACAGACCTGTGGGAACAATGTTTGTTAGCACTACCTGAATGTTGCCATACAAAGTACCAGCTTCCACATTACTATTATGCACATAGATCTCACTCTGTTATTTTGCACACTCTGGTCACAGCTTGACAACATGGGGGTGTAAATGGGACATACGTTGCTTATTACTCTCATAAGATTTTGGAGAGTTGCTAGTGTGTTAGCTTTGTTCTCATAGATGTGTGACAATCAGTTGTATTTCCTGTTTGCTGCCTATACGTCTGGGATCATCCCACTGATTTCCAGGGGGACAGGGTGACAGGCATCAGATATGGGCCAATTTACTGGACATTCTGGACATATATGTACAGCTGTGGGGTATGATTCTGTATGCCGACTACTACCACTCCCAGGATTCGAACCATGGCTGTGTGTGTTAAAAATACAAAAGTTCACATCTTAGTTGTGTGTGCTATTCTGATTGTGTTGTCAGCCTTTTCACCATTTTCTGTCTGCGTGTTTCTCACTTGTACTAAGTGAACTCTGGGGATTACACCAGTCATATGCAGACATTCCTACACATTCTATTTATGTTGCACAGTGAGGGTAACAGTGCTTAATACAACAGTACTATTAAGTGATTGCAAATCTACATTACTGTATGATGCCAGAGTATACACGTGCAGTCCAGCAGTTAGACCTTTATTGTCAGGCTATTATGCTTTTATTGACATACAAACTATATGAGACTCTTCCTGCCATATTCTCCGGTGTATGCTGTACTTACCTTAAACAATATAGATTTTATACTGGCAATTAACTTACTAATGGTTTTAGATTTATTTCCTATGACAGTACATGCAAGAGCATTACTAACCTGCCTCGAATTGCAACCTCTGCAGGTGACAACCATGGGCCTCCTGGTTTGCAGCCCACTCACTTGCCACTGCGGAGGACATAAAAGGAATATTTAGCCATACCTATCCATAATATACATGAGCTGGCAATTATTAAACATGTAGTGGAGTGATACTTATACACAGCTGGGACCTCCACTGTCGTCCTAGCCTCTTGGATCCACTAATCCAAGAGATCTCTCTTTCGATGCTTCAGGTCAGCATAGTGATGCCTGACCTGCTCACCAGTTCGGGGTATGCCATTGGCACTGGTGAGGTCACTGGCGAGATGGTCCCAGGCTTCCACCTTATATTGGGAACCCTGGTATTGCCCCTTCAGCAGTCTCTGCTCATGGTCTTTGACAAGGAGTCCTGCCATGACTCTGGACTCCTGGATGCCCCAGTGCTGCACCCAGAAGCGCACTCCCTCTACCCTTTCTGCCATGGTGCCTGCAAGGGGAAGCTACAACCAATTATGAGATGTATTCCCAACGGTTGGGTTTAAGTAGGGCCGAATTCCTGCACTTTGCCATGATTGGCCGGTTTTGAAAAGGCTAAGCTATGGGCAAACCTGCTTACCTAAGGTTGGCATTGTTTAAAGTGGTATAGAACTGGGCACATTGAGTTAGCTGGCCTACACATTGCTTACGTCTCCTAAGCTGGCCTGTTCAATGCTTAGCGTTGCTTAAAATTGACTTTGCATTATATTTGCTTTTTGACATTGATTTATTATTCATTACATCTTATATATATGTCTGGTATCCATGATTCATGTGAACGTACACTGTATGGGGTCTTGTGTTTAATAGGGGACTTCAACACTCTATTACATTTACACCTCACATCTGGGCTTACTTCAGTACTTCAGTTCACATATTTATGTTATGTAGCAGGTTATAGAACATATGACTGTATACTGATTCCTTTCACATGTTCAGTTTGATTTTACTGTAGTGAGGGTTTGTTTGATGATACAACACTTTTATGTACTGCTGTGATGACTTGGTGGTTAACTACTGTGACTATAGTGTACAGGGTCCTGGGTTCAAGACCTGCAGAGATTGTTTATTTTGTTTCTGGCCAGAACAGTGGCTGAGGCATACAGAGTGCTTAAGGCACTTTTAAGCTATTGTAAGCAGGTTTCCATGGGTTTGCACAAAGGTAAGCACTGCTAACCTTTGGTTAAAGATGCTTACAGAGAGTTAGCTTCAATATTGCTTAACCTGTGTGCGCATTACTTACCTCTGTGGAAACGGGCTTATACCTGCTTACTAGTGCTTACATATACTTACTCCCACTTACTACTGCTTAGTAGTGCTTGCACTTGCTTACTCCTGCTTACCACTGCACTGATTTAGACAGTAATGTCTAATGGTTCTTGGGAAGGTGGGGGGGGGGTTTGGAAGCTGTATGGAGTTATCATTCATTACACATTTTACCTTCTATTTGTATCCATGATTCCTGTGTACATATACTGTATGAAGCACATGTGATTATCCTTGGACTTTGCAATATTATGACACTGACACCTCACATCTTCATTTAATGCAGTACTCCAGTTCACAAATATATGTTATTTAGTAGGTTATGCAACTAAAATATTGGTTATAATGTGATTTGACATGGAAAATGGAATGTGCTGCAGTGGGACTCGAACCAGGAATGCCTGCTCATAAGGCGAATGCTTTGCCCACTACACTATTGCTATATTGCTTCGTTTGCATATATCTTCCTTTTTATCCTCTTCAACCATTTAAGCTGCATTAACCGTAGCTAAGCGTTGGGCAAACCTGTGCACCTATGGTTAGATTTAATCAGTTTCATAAAAATAAAAATGATATTTTTATATTGTTTGTGTTTACTATTGCTGTTGTACATGTGGGAGGATGTTTCTGGGGGGTATGCAGACACCTATGAGTGGTCTCGCTCATTCTTTTTGGCTGTCTGCTGTTCTTCATTGCAGGGGTGTGTATATTCTGAGAGCTCTGCTCTCAGACACACTCCCTGCACTCTTACATGCTCCATGTAAGATTAGGAGCTCAGGCAGTGCGCCTTCATTAATATGGATGGCGTGCTGCCATCCTGCTCCTAAACGGCCACTTCCGTCTAGGACTAAGCTAGTCCTGCATGGAAGAATAGTAAATCCGGGGGAGTGTTTGTACAGTGCATTATTTGTGTTTTTCTTTTTCTTATTATAAATATGTTCATAAATTCTTTTATTAAATGCACATTCAGTTTTAACTATGTAAAAACTAGAGCAGCCTGTGCAAACTGCTGCTATATATACTATTCCAAACATTCTACAATTACCATTAATACGTTTGATCCTGCTATTTGATCCATTATTGACTAATTGTTTGCCTTTTATTATATATGAACATGACTTACATGTTCCACATTTTGTAGTGCCTTTCTCATCTGCTGAAATGACCAGTCTTATACTGTTATAGAAAATTAGTTTCAAATTGCCATCTGTTTTGAACACAAAATGGTTCGACACCTAATATGTTGATAAGTGACGTACTGGAGCTTAAGATGCTCCATTTCTTGTAAACAATGTTCTTAACTTCAGGAGCACATTCATTAAATTATATCACTAAGGCTCTATTATACGTTATTGAGTTAGTGGGAGGAAGGTTACTATCTAAATGGTCCATTCTAGAGAAGGAGCTAGTCCCTAAAAATGGTGTATATCTGGTGCCCCATTCTTGCAGCATACCATTGCTAATATTATTCAGGAAACCAGATGGATATCCTCTTTTATCAACATTTGCTCTAGTACTGTAAATGTATTTATAAGATCTTGATCTGAATTAACCCTTGCTATATGAATATGCAGTCCCTTAACCAAGCTTCTCTTATGTCCTTTAGGCTGATAACTATCAGAACATAAGTATGAGTTGGTAAATATTAGTTTCCTGAAAGTTCTGGATTTAAAAGCATTTGCTTCAGAGCTAACAATAGTATCAAGATTATTCATACTGAATTGGTCATAATTCCATGCAAATTTCAGAAAGGAAGTGGTGTTATTTAAATATTGAACAAAACAATTAGTAGTTTCAGTGGATCCTGTGCATAAAATAAAAATATCATCACGGCACCTTAAATATAATTTACAATGTTGAAAATAATTTGGTTTAAATACATATTGTTTTCCCATGCTAATAGGACAAAATTTACACATATAGAAGCACAGACCACAGCCATGCTTCTGAGCCTTAAGAATCAGAGACAAAAAGCCAAAACTCAGAAACAGATTTTAAATATTTCTGTCATGTGTCTATAAAATTGTAAGATTAACAAGTCTTGCATTAGCAAACATTTTATGAAAGATTTAAAAGCTGAAACTCACATGCCTGTTATTATTTAGTGAAGGCGGTCCATAGCAATTTGCCAGGAAAACCATTCATTTTACCAGGAATGGACCAATATACCTCTCAACTTCTTTCCTCAAAAATTCTGAATGAAGTTAAACTAATGGGGGAACAAAATCCTAAACAGGGACAGATTTTAAGTATGATTTTAGTTTACCTATTTGTTAACTGGTTTATCTGAGTTGGCAAATGGTCACTTTTCAGGGGCAACCTGGGACCAATGTCTGGTTAAGTGACTTGCTCAAAGTCACACACTAGGGAAATGGAGGTGGAAGGATTTAGATCATATATATCTGATTATGGGAAGCAATTTGTTAGCAGCTCAGAGCATTAAGTACCATACAACTCTAATTCACTTAGAAAATTAGCAGACCAACGGGTGTTACATGAACATGCATTACTGAAAAGAAAGAACTATGAAACTCTAATAACTACGTTATTGACAATCTGTAATCCTTAGTGAGTCTCCAGAAGGAGAAGTTAACAGGACAGGGCATAAGTACGAGACAAAATCAGAGATATTCTGCAAAATCTGAGACAGATAAGAAGCAGGCTAATTCCTGCAAAAGGTTAATAGTAAAACAGGTTTTGCATCAACATGTTTTTTCAATAATAAGAAGAACTAGGAAGCTCTAATGACTGGTATTATTGATTGACTGTAATCCTCAATGACTTACCAGAAAATTAAAACATTAGTAGAGGTCTGGCATCTAGTATAGAGTACTAAGGCTCTAAGGTTTTAATGAGCCATTTCCTGTAATCAAGGGTATAGAGTTCAATCCTTTCTACCTCAATTTACCTCTTATGTGACTCTGACCAAGTCACATAACTTCACAGTGCTCCTATTGCCCCAAAGTGGTTCACCTACTTAATAAGTAGATTTTAAAAAAGGACAGATGCTGATTTTGTGAGTGATATGACTTTTGAAGCTGTCTGGCCTTATTAACTGACTATAGTAGTCTAGACCTTTACCTGAAAATGATTTTAGAAGGGTCAAGAGAAACTGTGTGAATCCTCAGACCTGAACTGCAGTCTGAACTTCCTCCATGAAAAGACCTATACACACATAAGCATACACAGAGACACACGCACACACACACACACACACACACACACACACACACACACACACACACACACACAAAATCCTCAGAGACAACTGAAAAACCTAGTGAGAAGACACACAGGATTTAGTCTGTGGGGATCTGAGTCCCAAAGCATGTAGTTCCTTCTTGTCAGTGTATGTGAAGTTGAAGTGTGTAGTTTTTGGTGTTTATCATATAAGTGACTCAACTCTTTTGAATGTAGAACAACCTGGGGCACAACAGTGAATAGCCAGCCAGTCATGGGTCCCTGGGTGGCTGCCCAAATCAGCCCTATTATTATATGCCACTGGCCTTATGGCTCTCACCTGGAAAGTATGTATGAGTTGACTGGATGCCCTGGGAGGGGCTTATTAGTCAAAGCTAGAAAGGGCCAGAAAAGGTTTATGACCTATTATATGAATAACTAGATCCTACCGCTTCACTTTCCCACCTGAATCATGGTCGTGAGACAGTGTTCATATCCAAATGCTCAAAGACAGGGAACCTCTAGGGATCATGGTTCTCAAGAATCATTTAACATTTATATCAGTAGAGTATAACAGGATGCATATTTCTCCTTATCACTGCAATTTGTAATATGTGATTAATTTCTGTGTGAGTCCATTGCCTCCAAAATTACAATTATGGAGAAATGGAAGCTTTTCAGATGCAAATGACCCCTTCTACTAAATAGTTAAGAAAAATCTAAACATTTGCTTGTATGTTTTGGGAATATCAGGTAATAAAGTCTACAGAGATCTTTTTTCCATTTGTAATGAATAGAATGAATCCAAATTTTTCCAGATTACAGCTTCTATCCTTAACCAGTAATCCTTTGAAGAAAGGTATGACCAGATGGTGTGTTCCTAGATTTCTGTCTCTTAAATATTATATCTTGAACAAAGGGGAATACAGAGAGGAACATTATAGCTAATCTGTGAGGAGTAAAATAAATTAAAAGGCAGCACCTTCTATGTATAATGTCATAGTTTAGTATCCACACCTGATTTTCAAATGTCTTGACCCAGTGGCACAGTTCTGGATATAAAGGGACCAGTCCTAACTACTACTGTTAGTCTTTCATTGACTATGGATTATTTTTGTGTGAACCAGGCTGGAAAACTCAAATTAAGCTAGGCTTCTATGAAATAGTCACAACAAAGAATGTTAAAGCTTAATTTAGTACTAATACCTAGGAACAGGTCAGGTGACCCCCTCCCCCCATCCCAGAGAAATGCTTTGCCAGAAACAATGCTCATCATATATTATGTGAAATATGTTTACCAAATATAAAAATATGGACTGATCTTTATGCAGAATTTTAACAATGAACCTTTGAATCCTCCTAGCCCCTTCATCCATTTAAATTTTGTAGTTCATGTTTGATAAGAATATAGTTCTGTATGATGCCACCGTTAAACCGGGTTTAAGAATCAATGATTTGGCAACATGTCTTCAGGACTGTTGTATCTCTACAGGCCTCTTTAAAGAATGGCATAAGACCAGTCCCCATATAGTTGTAGACTTCGTTGACGATGCCATCCACTCCAGGATCTGTCTCTGATTCCATAAACTTGATTATCAGCTTAATTCAGCCTTGGTAAGACTTCAGAAAATAAAAAAGCTGTTGTTCCTTTTCGGAATGCTGAGAAAGATGTAGTTTAAGTAAACTGACTTACATCATTCTGTCCTGGCTATATAAGGGTAAAGTACAGATGATGTATATGTTCCTGAAAGATTATGAACATTTAATTTTGATATCTCAATGGAGTACCATTTGCAGAGTGGGATAGAGCTGTTATCATTTTTTGTTGGTTCTTTCTTAATCAGACTATAGAGGATAAGTCACACACTTCCCTTGGAGAGAGGTTAAGTCAATGCCAGTACAGTTTTTCCAGTTGTGTTTTTTTTTTTTTTTTTTGAGAAGCCCTGTTTTGGATGGCTGGGATTAACATTTTGCTGCTGTCTCCACATGTACCTGTTCTCGATGCATCATCAGTATTGGTAGGCTATCCTGTAGATACTGTATGTTAACTGTGCACTCCAGTCCTGTAGTTTCTGAGCTAGATCATCCTTCAACACATTCCAAGTGGTTAAGGGGAAGGTTTCCCTACTAAGATACTTCTGCAAAATTTATATGGGTGCAGGAACTACCAGGATTCAAAAGTTTATGAATACAATGGTGCATTA
The DNA here is from genome assembly GCF_019279795.1 of Protopterus annectens. Lineage (NCBI taxonomy): Eukaryota > Metazoa > Chordata > Ceratodontiformes > Protopteridae > Protopterus > Protopterus annectens. The sequence continues at coordinate 36,771,818 of NC_056729.1, forward strand.
AGATATGTGTTGAGTCGTACTTGGAGGACAAACTTCAGATAATATTTGATGAGCAATGCTGCCTTTTAAGCATGTCTCTGGTATAGGGTCTGATATCTCCACAAATGTCAGGGATGAGCTTGTTTAAATTCAAGTATTTTAATATAGAAGTTAGACTTCATAGCTTTGTGGGGACACATTTTAGGAGTGTTCACTCTTCTTTTTTATGTCTTTTTTATCCCTTTGACTGCCAACAATCAAAGCTCCTACCATGAAAAACATTCATTCTTTTCCAATGGGGCATTCACCAGTCATGTGAGGCTATCTATTTAGACAACCTTCAGGGTTTTTCTGTTATATGTTTCTAACCCCTCTACTTGGTGGATATGTTTGTAGTTGCAGATGTGAAGGTTTGCAGTGCCTGCCTCTGAGAGTCTGCATATTCCTGTGCAATCCCAGCAAAGCCAACAACATATGATTTGGCAGAGACTGAGTACACATCCCATCTCAGAGTTTTTCACAGTGCAGCAAGTAGGACAGGCAACGTTCCCCCAAAGGGGGTAAACTGGCATCAGCCCTTCACTGTCCTCCCTCACTGGCTGGCTTCTCTAGTGCCCAAGTTGCTGACTGAACTTGAGTTGTCCGTGTCATAGTAAGGGCTTTCTCCCTCTGTGCCATCAATGTGTCCAGTCTTAAAAACATGGAAGTGTGGTATGATAACAGTGGTGAGGTATCTATGCCTTGTACCCATAATGTCACTGTACCAGTCCAATATATTCTATCACTACATGTGCAAGTATGGGCAAATATGAACAGGGCAGTCCTTAGGTCAAGTGATACCCTAGGTGAGGGGCTCCATGGTGCTGTCCTGCTGCTAATTGCCCCTCCATCACCCAATATATTCTATCACTACATGTACAAGTATGGGCAAATATGAACAGGGCAGTCGTTAGGTCAAGTGATACCCTAGGCGAGGGGCTCCATGGTGCTGTCCTGCTGCTAATTGCCCCTCCATCACCCAATACCTCCAGCACTCCCTATACCCCATCCTGGCCTAACCACACAATCCAGATTTTTTTCTTTCATTTTTCTCACAGTTTGTCTTAATCTTCATTTTTCCTGCAGTTATTCATTCATTCATTCATTCATTCATTCATTCATTCATTCATTCATTCATTCATTCAACATATTCTACCTAGGCAAGCTGGCACTCTGATAACTGTAGAGGAAATAATTGCATTAAGCCAGGGCTCTGGGGGCTGCAAGGCCCTCAGAAGCCAAAAGGGTTCTGAATGCTCTGTGATGCATTTTAATGTTTTTTTAAACAACCTTTTCATTCAATGATAGCCTAAAAGAAAACCATGATTAAGAAATGAAATTCAGTCTTTCTCTCCAGCTTTGCTTTTTCCTGCATCCTATCAGCACACCCTAAGTGACAAATACTGCACTGTAATATCTAAATTAAACTGTGGATCTGGAGGTTGCTAGGCACCCAGAATCCATGGGATTCTAGATGCTCAGAGGTGCATTTGGAGGCTTTTTTACTAACCTTTTGTTCCAATGATGGACTGAACAAAAATAATATGTAAGGAAAAGACATTCAATCTTACTTTTTTATTTCAAGGAAGAAAAGTTATATCTACGGCTGTAATGTTCAAAACTGACCAAATAGCACAATAAACTGACAAGAAATATATGTGCTAGAGAGGATAAATAAGGCATATTTTTAAATCATGTCTACCTACCTACCTCTCTCAGAGCAGGTAGTTACCTTCTGTGTATCCCTCCCAGTGTACATTGGGATGAAAATTAATGCAGAAATACCCACAATCATATATTTCAAGCTGCTGCTGTTGTAATATGTATGTACAGCATGCGTCTTCACCTCTACCACCCCCCTGCAAAAAATAAAAAATACAGCCACCTTCTGTATACCCTTCTGGTGTCAGAATGGAACAGAACTAAAAAAAAGAAATCAAAACAAAACAAATAGAACATAACATACTTGCTGTTATATGTAAGTAAATAGCATATTTTTTTTACTCTTCCTAATACACAGCTACCTGTATGTGCATCAGATGTTTAATTTTTAGGAAAAATGAAAAAAAAATAATGGTTATAGTAAAGTTTCCAACTTGCTGCTTCTGAATAGTACAATTCTGCTATACAAGTTATAATGACTCTTTATACATGTCTCTGAAGTTTGTAAGAAAAGTTTAAGAAAAAATGACCACACTGTCCCTAGCCCAACACATGATATAGTGACCTCTGAGGTTTGGGAGGAATGTTAAAGAAATAATGACATCGTCCCCGGCCCTCCATACAAGTACAGTAACCTTCTGTGTATACCTATGAACAGGGATTGTTTTACACTAGGTTGGGTTTCAAGGCAGGTGTGACTAATAAGCCTGTGTCAAATTCCACTTATACAGCCTTGATGTGTAGGGGGCTCCAGCCACCACAGGATCTGAAGGTCTGTGTGTTCTGTAATGCATTTTATTCCTTATTTTGTGAGATGACTGTTAAACTCGGCAAGAGACAATAGGGTCAGCTACCTTTATCCATACGTCCCCTACTAAGCAGTTATACCCACTTCTGCATACAATTCCGATGTATAATGGTGATACAAAATAATGGTAGTGTAATGTATTTCACCTTTATTCTAATTGAACAGTTGCTACATGTTAAAGTATTGCATATTGCTTCACACAAACCACATTAGTCCTGCAAGTCAGAATAGTAAGCAAACAGCAGCAGGAAACTAGTCATTTACCTTCCCAGACAGATCCAGCAATTATACTTACTCTGTCTGTGCATATCAGGTGCCCAGTTATGTAGTTCATCTTACTTCTCACAAAAGTACACTTTTCCTGCAAAGCTAGACAGTGACTGTTTAAACTGAGAAAATGACAACAGGGACAATTCCTTTCATCCAGTCAACGACAACTCCCCACCCAGCAGTTATAGCCACTATACCTGATGGCTATATAATATTTCACCTCCTCACAAATGAGCTGCAACAGATTAACGCATTCCAAGTTTCTCCACACAAATCACAGCACCAGAAATATTGCCAAAAATATCAGGTTGAACATCACCAGCATGATTGTAAAATTAGTAACACTTACTTCACATTTTGGCGTGAACTTGCTATGCAAGCTTACATCCCGGACGACCTAGGTAACTTGGTGGACAGAACCACTGCTTAATTTGTCAAAGGAAGAAAGGTCTCTTAAATAAACTCTGCCATAAAAGGGACTATAGATTCCTAACACCAGATATGCTTTCCAAGATGGTGGATATCCAGTGAGCACCTTCTCCTTGTAGCTCCTTGCAACTGTTTCAAATCTTGCTATATGCCAGATACCAATGCCTTAAAAATGCAACAGAAAACTTTCTAAGATCTCAGATTACACTGAAATAATGACTAAAAGAAGAGATATTTGTCTATAAAGTTAATAACGGTTAATCTAAACCTGAATTGACTGGGAGTTCCATAATACATGTGACTGGGCCTGTAACCTCATTTGTAAGTAAAGAAGAAAATAGGAAGATCTTCCGTTGACCAGAATGTCCAATGAAGCAGATGCAATAGATATCCAACCTTCTAAAACTAAATTGCCTTCATTTGCCTCACCAGAAAAATAAACTGTAGTTAAGAGACAAATAGTTACAAAACAACAGCAAGAAAATGCAAAATCCGGTGTAAAACTGAAGTCGGATCAAGAATTCCACATGGATGAGTTAAAAACAGTTTTCCCCTTGCAAACTTCTATTAATAACTTTTCAGAGCAATTAACTGGTTTTGGAAACACTTTAAATCAAATAGTTTTGTGCCTCTACCAAACTGAAGCCATATCATGTGCTAATGAAATTAAGATAGACAAACTACAGAAAGAAGTAGAGCTGAAAAATACAATAATTTCAGAAATCTAACAAAAGTTAATTGATCTGGAAGCCAGAAGCAGACGTAACAACATATTAATAAGGGGCATAACCACACTTAATCAAAGTTATGAAAAGGATCTGCTTCTAAATGAAACTGTCACAGAGGAAATATTCATTGAAAGGGCTCATTGGGCACTTTGCAGAAACCAAAATCCTGACAATCCTAGACGAGTATATGCTAAACTCCTCAACCTTCAAGATGTTCAAAAAGTTATGCTGGCCGCCAGAAATAAAAAGTATATACTCTGGAACAGTTACAAAATCTCCTTTGCACGGGATCTTCCCATACAAATCAAACAAAAAAGGCAACTCACATCCACATATTGTGCCTACTTACTTAACCAAAAGGTCAAATTTCAAATTAAGTATCCTAATATACTAATATTTCAGTACAAGGATCGTAAATTCTCAGCCGATTCACCTACAAATGCGAAGGCAGCATTTCTTTAAGCCTTTGGTGAGACTCTGGTGTCTTGAATGACTGGTGAGGTGTGAATATAATGCTTGCTAAATCATAAAATGTAAGTTTTTTTTTTTTGAAATATGATGTCCTGTTGGCTCTCTGTTCATACCGGAAGTGACCCATTAAAAATGAAAGCACAAGTAGGTACCTAGCTCTGAGCTCTGTTTTGGTAAGGACACATTTAATAGTTACTCCTTCCCCTTCCTCTTTCTTAAAGGTTCACATTTGCAAATAAGAAGGAGGGCAGTGCAAAGGAGTATTGTTTGGTTGAGTGACTGAGAGTTATAGGTGGGTCGCTAATAACAGTATGAGCTCAGGAGCCTGGAATGCTTGAGAATTTTAAAACTTAAGCAGTTCATATTGATTAAATAACTGACGAACTGGTGGAATTGTTGGCTTGGGCAATAGCTGTTCTGCAGTAATGATGGCGATACTTCCTGGCAAGAGACTTAACTTGGGAATGTTTAAGGTTTAAGTAAATTAAGATTAAAGGGTTACATTTTTGGTAACTATGTCTGTTAATTCATTGATATGCATAGCGAACAGTTGTTTATGGTCATTTGTCCTGTTATCTTGATTCAGCTATTATTTTCTGTAATACAAAATAGATACTTGCTGTTTTGTTTGTATCATAATAGCAACTGGGCTTATCTAAATGCAAAATAATATTGTATTCTTGATATACTTGACTGCTACAGTGATCTTTGTTCACTTCTTTTTGCGTAGCGAAGCCTTAAGAAATGTGACTAATTATATATTGTGAATATACTAAATGGTGAAATTGTAATCAGTTTAAATTGCTGAGCCCCAACAGAAGACAAAGTTAATAAGTTTTACCGATTTATCATTTAAGTATCAAGTAAAATAAAAATGTTAAAATAACTGATGTAGCTGATAAGACAAAATGATCTTGCATATGTAAAATTTAGCTGTACATAGTTTTAGACAGAAACAAGACGGTTAAGCCCACAGTCTTATTTAGCTTGTTGTGGCACATGGGCTTGTGTTTATTGATCACATTTGACCGGTTTTAAAAGGCAGTTCTTTGGTTGAGCAAATATTTGGTGTAAATGCTTGCCCAGGTAAGGGTAAACCTTTTTGTTAAATAGCACTACTCAGTATAATTAGTGGTTCAATTAAATTATATATGCATATTAAACAACAAACACAATAAGGTTAGAAGATACAGAATCTCCCCTCTGGTTAGTTAATTATTGTACCTTGCCTACTCACAAATAGATAATGCAAACTAACTTAGTTAAATACTTTACTGTAAATTTGTCTCTAAAGCTTAAGAATTCTACTTGATAAGACATCTTAGATGAGACTTGTTACAGACTTAATGCTGTTAATAAAATTGTGCTCTTCTTGAGATTCCTTATAGAGATAATATCACGTTAAAATTGCTGTTGTTACTATATTAATGTTAGCTTCTCTTTGAAATTAACAAAAGTATGATCTTTTTGGCCTTATCTCCATTTTAGGAGCCGGAAGTTTAGTGGTGTATTGCTAATGGATGGCTGATCTTGGTTTCAATAAAACTTTGTATATTATTTTTCCAAAAATTATGTAATTTTTATTAGAGGTTTAAAGTTGACCATCTGGTTACTCTTAAAGTTTAATTCATTTATCCTTATCCCTATATGTTATTTTCTTTCAGAAAGGTTGGTTAGGTGGTTAGGCACTGGGGTAATTTTGGAAGGGTTAGGTGCTACAACTTTAAGGATAAACTTGTTATAATGGTGTATTTTACCTATTACACTAAGGAGAAGGAAATCATTAAAGTAAGATTCAAACAATATGTAACAGTTGCAAAGAAATGTGGATAGTCGATTCTTGGAACTTGAAAGGATTACAAAATAAAGACAAGAAAAAAATTGCTTATGCGCTTAACATTTAAATCTGAAGCTATTATACTCTTTCTTCAGGAAACACAAGTGTTAGAAAAAGATTGGGACATAGACAAAGGGAAAAATGGATAAAGTCTATTGTTGCATCAGGGTGTAGCACCAACTGTAAGGGAGTCGCAATTTTAGTCAGAAAATCTTTTCATGAACCAACCATCACTCAGAAATTGGATGTGAATGGTAGATGGTGTCTTTTTACATCCCAAATGCCACACTTATCAAAACCCATCCTCTTCCTAAATTTATATGGCCCGTGTACAAGGCAAAAAGATTTTGTTCTAGAAATTTATAATATACTGAGCAAATTCCCTGATTGCTATTATATACTGGGTGGTGATTGGAATGCAGTAATAGACCCAATATTTGATAGAATAAACAAGTGTAACTCATGTAATAGTCAAACCTCACTTGCCTTAGCTGATATGATGTCTGACTTTAATCTTGTAGATCCTTGCTCTTTTGGTGATAAAGTCCCGCAGAAAGATAGGTTTACCTATTATTCGAAATGCTGTAACTCCTGGTAAAGAATTTACTTTTTTTCTAATCTCAGAGGCCTTCCTAAGGGGAGAAATTAGATATCTATCACAACGTAGATTTTTTTCGGACCATTCTAAAATTACAGTAACACTCAAGTGGTCTAATAGAGGTAATTTGAGATTGTTAGGCTGGAACTGATTTCTAAATCCAAATTTATTGTGTGAAAAAGAAGTGATTCGTGAGGTAACAAATATTTTAGAAGAATTAGACAATAGTCTAATAAATATTAGTATCCCTTATTATGGCCAATAGACAGCCCCCAGGATTCAGCAAGCTCTGCACGGTGTGCAGGAATAATGCAAGAGCTGCTGTAGGCAATATGGCTGACATGCGATCCAGGAATGAGCTCCTGGGACATGCACGAGTGCTCCTGCACTATTCCTGCACAGACACAGCCCCTGTATGCTAATTACCTCATTTGCTGGTGAAAAAACATGCAAATGAGGTGAATTAGTGATCCAGGAAGCAGGCAGGCATCCGTGCAGGAATAGTGTAGACTGTAGAAATGTATTCAGCCAGTAGCTGAATACATTTCTGCAAGCTACAAAATGGAGGCATGACAGCTCATAAAAAAACATGTATTATAACAGTTAGGCATGCCAATGGCCAAATATATGACCATAGGCATGAAAACTAGTTTCAAAATTATACAAAATAACTTTTTTTGGCCCATTTCAACTGTTTAAGCGCAGGGCAGCGGTGCGCAAACAGGATTGACCCGAAAATAAGAAAAAAGGCTGGAAATAAGCTTTTAAACCAAAATCATCATTTTGCCATAATAGTCAATGGCATGCATAATACAACAAGACCATGGAATAGTGGTTGCTAAGGGGGAAGGCTGTGTGTCGGTTTTGTAACCATGCATTAGCAGTCAGTTCTATGCAAATGAGGGGAAATGATACTGAATCACAAATTTCCCCTCAGTGCTAGCTTTCACTCAACCATGTAGGTGCAATAACACCATGGTCTAAGCCTAAGAGCTAGATGACCTCATGAGGGGGGAGTGTCATGACTGCTGTAAGCTTATTCGAGTACAGTGGCCTGTGTTTGCCTTAGCTAAGCACAGCTAAGGGCAGTACTTACATTTCCTAAATGGGTGTGTGCACTGCGCACTGGGCTTTAAACAAACAAACAAAAAAAGAACAGGAAATAGCTCTATTCACATCTGAGCACTGAGTTTGTGCGGCAAGCCACGGAGCATAAACAGGAAGGCATTGGGAAGGGAAAACAGCAGTATGAAGGTAGTCAAGGAGAACTAGCATAGCTGGCAGGTGAACTATATCAGAATCAGCCAATTACACAGGCAGCAGCCCAACCCAGCACACTACTATAAACTATGCAAACACCTTTCATTCTGGGTTTTCCCACAAACTCTACACCACCGGTGTACACAAATGAGGAAATTTTACCTAACAAAACCAACAAAATGATAGGGGCTGCTTTTGCTCTCATAAGTCAATATGTGGAAGAGGCTGAAGGTGGTGAGGATGAAAATGCTGACGACCAACCCACAGTGAGGAGAAGAGTGTACAGACACAGGGTAACCTACCAGGGGGTATACGAGCTGGAGATAGTGGAACACTATAGGGTGGACAGGGACCTCCTACAGCAAATTGTTGAGCTGTGCTGGCAATGCCTCACACACAGAACCAACAGAGGGGAACCCATTCCAGTGGATACCAAGGTATGTGTAGGCTTAAGAATACTAGCCACAGGTACCTTCCAAAGGACAACTGGGGATATCATGGGGATCTCACAGGCATCAGCATCCAGGGTACTCCACCAGTTCCTGGATGCCATGTTAGCACATGCCAGTGAGCACATATATTTCCACAACACCCGTGAGGTGTTGACCAGCAATATGCATCTCTTCCACCAAATAGCAGATTACCCTGAGGTAGTGGGTGCTATAGATTGCATGCACATACACATCAAAGCACCACCTGGTGAGCGGGCTAAGGTCTACATAAACCACAAGGGCTTCCCCTCCATCTACTGCCAGGTCATGTGCGATGCTCAGGGCATTATAATGAATGTGTGTGCTGACAGCCCTGGAAGCTATCATGACTCCCACATCTGGCATATGAGGCAGCTCTACCAGAGATTTGCCAGTGGGAACATCCCATATAGCCACCTAGTGGGGGATGCTGGTTACGCACTGGAGCCGTGGCTGATGACACCCATCAGAAATGCGCACACACCTGAACAAGAACTCCATAATGAGGCACACACACAAACCAGAATCATAATAGAGCATGTGTTTGGGATAATCAAGTCACGGTTCCGGTGCCTGGACATATCCGGTGGAGCCTTGCAGTACTCTCCAGTTACATGTACCCAAACTTTCATTCTATGTGCTATGCTACACAATATAATCCTGTGGAAACAGCTGCAGCAGGAACAGCATGGGGCAGAAGGAGGCATGCCCAGTATGCCCAGGCTTTGGCAAAGAGGCAACGCATAGCACATACACTGACACAGTAGGAACCCAGGGAATGACACCTTTCTCTGACTCACACATACAGTAAAAGGGATTCCAAACATGACACTACCTGTGCTTAACCATGTATAGGGAGTGTACTATGTGCATCCAACATAGTCAGCCCTCCAGCAACATCCTCAATACTGGAACAGCCACAAATTAACTCACTCTCCCTATCAGTTGCTGAATGGTGTAGTATGTTCTGCTACTTGTGTCTATGGTATAGATGTGAGCATGCAAGGGAATTGGGTGGCTGAATGGGATGGCAGCAGACAGTAGACACCTATATGGGCAGCATGAAATCCATAGCAAATACTGGTGTCAGCATAGCAGGCAGTACTAGACAAGGTGACAAATCCCACTGCTGGACATGTGGTGGGCCAAATGTTTGTCCATAGGATACACATATGCATGTCAGTGAGGCTTACATACCCAATAACAGTCTCAGCCAGCAAGACAGGTGTAGGTGACCACAAAGAAAGGCTGTGCTATGGCCTCTGATTGATGGCAACGGAGAACAGCCCCCCCTCCAGACCTACACAGACAGGCTACAACAGGTCAGGCAGTTGGATGTTAGTTCTGAAGGGTAAGAAGTCTGAAACTGGAATATAGGTCAATAAAACCTAAGATCTGTACTACACTGATATGTCTCTAGTCTGCATGAGAGGTCAGAATACAGAATGAAATGGAAAGCCAACAGAGTACCTGAAATACCAGTACAGTCATAGCAAAAGTTTACAGTTGTCAGGTGTGCCACCCCCTCCTCTATCCTACCTAGAAATGTAGTAACATGTACATGTGGGTATAATAACAGTGGAGCACAGATTACCTGAGCTGGCCAAATTAGCAGGATAGATTGTTGCACATGTACACTATGCAGGGCTCTGTGTGTTAGGTTGTTATTGTGTTTTATATTGTGTGGAAGTGGTCAGCATGTATGCATGGAGGGTTGTGTCCTGGTGGCCTATGGCCAGTACTGTTAATGACAGGGCCAAGTTCCGACAACTGCAGTGCCAAACACAATGCATCCCAGCAAGACCCAAACCAGCAGTAATCCATACTAATTGTTCAGATGTAATATCTGTCACCATCTGAAAGATGGACATGGCATGAATGTGGGCCCAGACATACACACAGTACATAGGTGGAAGTACCATAGACAGAGTATATAAAGTGTAACTGTCAAATGGACACACCTTTGGATTTGTACATACAGGTTAGCAGCACATTAGTTGTCTGTGTAGCATGGAATACTGATGTAGTCTGGCCAAACACTGGCACACCACAAAAGGCACATTTATGAAGTACTGAGAAACTGGTGATGTCCCCACACAAGACAACATAAGAGGAATGCCCCACGTATATCTGTGAGTCAGCTGCAAGAAGCTTCCATAGCACACATGCACTCAGCTCACCCCGCCATCAGCCACAGCTTCATCACAGGTCATATAAATGTTGTTGGGAATGAGTACAGTATGACCCCACTTCTGTATGGGAATACCCACAGAATGCACCATACTGAAGAGGTGTCCCATACAGGTCTGTCCCTAGCTGTAAGCAGCACTCTGCCAGCATCCACACCAATGGATTAATAAGGACAGAAACTATTGCCATTAACACCTTGCACACCAACCCTGTCACCCCAGGGGAATCCAGTGACTTGCAGCCTGGGACTGCAGTTGTGACAAAATGCACTGGCCTGCATCACTACCAAATGCCCTACAGTCCTTTGTCAAAGGCCTGTGCCTCACCCATAATGCCAATGTATGTTATCTCATTGAGTCCTAAATAACAACATAACACAGTCCACAGAACACAAATGCAGGGCCATGTCAACAAATTCTAGTAGCATGCCCACCATGTCCTACTGCATGAACTGTGGACCAACCCCTACATACCGCTGGGATGAAGGGGTAACTATAGGGATACTTATCAGGTATTGCTTGCATTATGTTAGGAAGAGGACTGAATAACTGAGGGGGGGGTAGAAGCATGGACGCCATGGAGTGTGTGAAGTCTGTAACTCTGTGTGCCCATGCTATCCCTGCCTGCAAACCCAGGAATGGGTGGCTACAAACTTGCTCGTAAACCACAATGTGAATGGGAACTGATCAGATACATGAGCCCTGCCTCTGGGTAACCTGTGTGAATCTGTACAGCTGTAAGGTATGGCCACAGCAGGATATGGCCATTCTGTCACATTGATAGATGTACAAGCAGAGGATCCTCAGCCACCACAGTACCAAGGTGCTGCACCATTTACACAGACCCATCAGCAAGTGTCTGCAGCTCCCCCTCCAGAATGGCATGAGTATGCAAGAATATGTAGGCTGCAGACCACAATACTGGACACAGCTTCATTCATCTTGTATTCCCCAGGAAATTACTGTGAGCAAATAAGTATATCTGTCAGTAGCTGATGACATAATACATCACAGTGTAAAACAGTACATATGTCTGAATATGTCTGCTAACACCAAAACCATGTAGCACAAGCAGGACAGACATGATTAGTTACAGTATCCCACTATCCTTTGCCCACAGTGACTCCATATTGTCAACCTATCTACAGATATCCTGCAGAAACAAGTTGCTAGCTGTAGGTGCAGAACACAAATGTCTGCACTGGACTATAACCTACTGGGAATGGATTCACGCATTCAATACAGAAGGTCATACTGGGCATGCTCCCACACTTAGAGAAACAAAGCCCACGTCTGACAGCAAAATACAAAAGGGTCATAGTGGGCATGCACCCACACTTAAGCCCATGTCTGGCAACAACAGTGGACTATACATATCTGTCAGGTGCAGATTTCTGTGCACACACACCACATTGCACAAAAGTCATGCTTTGCACACACATTAGATAGGAATACACACATATATCCAAGGACAACATAATATAATAGGTCAAACATACACAAACTGAGTTGTGGGGAAGAGGGAGACAGACAGTGACAAAGAGCTTCCTATCATGAGGCCTGTCCCACCCACCACCCATCCAACTGGCCAATATCACATGATGTGCTGATGTCTATCACTGTAGACATTTTCTTCTTATAACCCTCAGCACTATAGTGTATGTGGTGTTTGTGATAACTGTGTAACATGACAATACAAGACATTATTCATCTGGCAGTCATATACACAGTCCTGTCAAATGTAAAGTTGTATGTGACTGAGTGTTGTGTGTGTGTGTTTCCAGAGGAATGGTTTATGGCCCATTCACACACGCTGCACACCCCATTGCCCTAGTTTAGCTAGCCTGCTGATGTCAGTCACATTGAAATACCCCTTTGGACAAGGATCATCCCTATAAGCTCTGTGGTGTGTGCAATAACTTTGTAATGCTGTAGTGTGACACACTAGTTATGGAGGAGTTCTAATCCCAGACATGGCAACTGTGAGACTGTGTGTGTGTGTGTATAGGGATCAATGATTTTGAGGCCATTCACAGACACTACACCTCCCACTGTCCTACTTTAGCAAGCCTGCTGATGTCATTCACCTTGAAATACCCCTTTGGACAAGGGCTAGCCCTATAAGCTCTGTAGTGTGTGTGTGTGATAACTGCATAATGCTATAGTGTAACATACTAGTTAGGTAGGTGTTCTAATCCCAGACATGGCAAGTGTGTGTGTGTGTGTGTGTGTGTGTGTGTGTGTGTGTGTGTGTGTGTGTGTGTGTGTGTGTGTGTGTATGTATGTATATGTACAGAGTAATGCTTTTGAGGCCATTAACAGTCAGTACACCTCCCATTGCCCTACTTTAGCAAGCCTGCTGATGTCAGGCACCTTAAAATACCTTCTTGGACAGGATTCAACCCTGTAAGCTCCATGATGCGTGCAATAACTGCATAATGCTATAGTGTGATGTACTAGTTAGATAGGAATTCTAATCCCAGACATGGCAACTGTGAAACTGTGTGTGTGTGTGTGTGTGTGTGTGTGTGTGTGTGTGTGAGTATACAGAGTAATGGTTTTGAGGCCATTCATAGTCACTGCACCTCCCATTGCCCTCCTTTTGCAAGCCTGCTTATGTCAGTCACCGTGAAATACCTCCTTGGACAAGATTCAGCCCTGTAAGCTCTGTGGCATGCATGTGCAATAATTGTGTAATGTTATAGTATGATGCACTAGTTAAGTAGGAGTTCTAATCCCAGACATGGCAACTGTGAAATTGTGTGTGTGTGTGTGTGTGTGTGTGTGTGTGTGTGTGTGTGTCTGTGTACAGAGTGATGCTTTTGAGGCCATTCACAGTCACTATACCTCCCATTGCCCTACTTTAGCAAGCCTGCTGATGTCAGTCACCGTGAAATACCTCCTTGGAGAGGATTCAACCCTGTAAGCTCCGTGGTACATGCAATAACTGAGTAATGCTATAGTGTGATGTACTAGTTAGGTAGGAGTTCTAATCCCACACATGGCAACTGAGAAACTGTGTGTGTGTGTCTGTACAGAGTAATGCTTTTGAGGCCATTCACAGTCACTACACCTCCCATTGCCCTACTTTAGCAAACCTACTGATGTCATCTACCTTGAAATACACCTTTGGAGAAGGGCTAGCCCTATAAGCTCCGTGGTGCATGCCATAAATGCGGAACAATGTAGTAGCAGTAACTACACAACTATGGGTTAGAATCTCATCTGTGGCAAGTGTCTGTGTGTGTACCTCAAAGATTTTGTCCCCAATTACAGCCAGTGCACATCTTAGAGCCTGACTTTAGTAGTCCTGCAGATATCATCCACCTTACAAGTATATGTTGCAAAGGCTAAACCATGTCAGTTCAGTGGTGCATGTGGTAAATGTGTAACAAAATGGTCTATAAAGCATGTTAGAGGTTTGAACCTCACCCCTGGCAAATGTAAATGTGTAATTAGGGTAAAATTATTTTTGGGATCTCTCACCCACTACATCACCCAATGCCAGTATTTACAAGGGCTGGTGATATTCCTCACCTTAGAAGTACCTTGGGACAACATCCATCCAATAAGTTCCATGGTGCATGTGATAAATGTGGTACACTGTAGTAGCAATACATAGCTAGGTAGGGGTTTGAATCTCAGTACTGGCAAGTTTGTGTGTATATGTCTGTGTGTCATCCTTTGTGGAGGTTACTGTGATTGTGTAATGACAGGATGCATTGTGGGGTGGGTTTTGCTAAATTATTATATTGAGGACCTACTATATGTCACAATGTCCACCTTACAAGGACAACAGATGTCAAACAGCAGAGAGGCTGGTGTAGACAATCCATAGCCCTAGATGTGACATTATGGTGAACAATATAGGCAACCCTTGTATTACTCAGAGAACACTCTCCACCCATGTCTCATATACAAACACACTTGGCTAGGCAACAGCCACTATATTGGTAATTCCCTGCATATTGCTCACAGATAGTAAATACAGTGTGATTGCAGTGGACTACATGCCGTTTGACCATAACATTGCCACTGACATCAGAATGTACTGTGATGTGTAACATCTCCTGACTGTGTGTTATCCAGCAAGTCAAAGGACATGGCACCCTGTTCCATCCCTACAATAGGCAAATAAATGCTTGCAATGGTCCTTTGCTGTGTTTCCCACTGGACACCTGCAACAGCTATAGAGTCTGCAAATGTAACCCACAAAGGGAATACCATGCCTTATACACATGCACTGTATGGACAGATGCCACTAACTCCACTGAATACCTGTATCATGCTGTCAATGTAGTTGCAGCCACAACCTCAGTTCCATAGCGAGATCTCACCACATGTGGTCAGGAATGCCACATCAGATGATAACAATCTGTCCACACAACATGCCCCAGAGACCCCAAGTACACTTTAATACGTCACAGAACATGTATGTGGGACATGTGCACAACCCAGACACTGCCCATGTTATGGAATATAGATCACATACATGGCAAGCATTGCAGAGCACTGGCCACCCACAATAGTAACCCAGATGAGTGGATGGTGAATACAATACCCACCTGTGTGGGCCAATCCAGGGACTACACCCCTGAGCCACACTGGAGACCACTGTAATGTGGCCTGATGCCAAGGTATTCCCTTTGCCTAGCCTTGTACAGCCTTCTGACACAGTCAACTACTACACACCTGTGAAGCAATGAACCCATGCATGTCAGTACTGGCAAGTGTGTGTGTGTGTGTGTGTGTGTGTGTGTGTGTGTGTGTGTGTGTGTGTGTAGATTAATGATTCTGAATCCACTCACACTCACTACACCTCCCATTGCCCTACTGTAGCACGCCTGCTGATGTCAGTCACCTTGAAATAACCCTTTGGCCATATATCAGACTGATAAGCTCTGTGGCGCATGTGATAACTGCGTAATACTGTCGTGTAGCAAACTAGTTAGATAGGAATTCTAATCCTGACCCTGCCAGCTGTGATAATGTGTGTGATTCCCTGAGAGAGTGTGCTTGTGTCTTCCTTGACACCTGTTTTTGTGGGCAATCACATGTACTACACTTCCCTTATCCCTCCTTTATCACTGTTGCTGATGTCACTCACCTTCAAAGATACATTTGGACAGCTTTCCAACATGTAAGCTCCATGGCACGTGCAATAACTGCATAACAATGTAATAGCAATACATAGTCAGTTAGGGGTTTGAAACTCATTACTGGTAAGTTTGTGTGTGTGTTATCATTATCCTGTTGGGGTGATTGTGTAATGACAGGGTCCATTGCAGTGTGTGTTTTGCCTCATCATTATATTGAGGCACTCCATGTCCCATTGCCAACATTACAAGGCCAACATTTTGCAAACATTGTAGAGATTGTTGTCGACAATCCTCAGCCATAAATGTGTACAGCCATGTGCAATTACTATGTGACAGTGTGGATTAGTACACAATATAGGCAACCGGCATAATGCCCAGATACCATTCTCCACCCATGGATCATACATAGACATGCTTGGCTCTTACTCTCCTACTCACTTCCTTTCTTATTTTGTCTCTGTCTGTCTCTCTCACTCCGTCTCTGGTGTATGTGGAAAAGTACACCTGCTTTGCTTAGTCCGCAGCTTGAGTTTTGTAAGTGATGCTCATGATCAGCTGATGGCCTCTGCATGAATTGCAGTCCCCCACTAGCTAATTGCACGTGAAACAGCTGTGGTATCATTCCTATAGCCAATTACATGGAAACACATTCCTGTAACTAAGCACTTCATGTGGGTGTTGGCCCTTTTCCTTCACTGTGAGCAGGACTTCATGTGGGTGTTTGACAAATAGCATCACAGAGGGTAGTTGGATATACCTCTTACAACATATACTGTGGAGACAGGCCAACAAACAGGAGGAGGATGTTCCAGACAAGGGGACAGAATGTAAGTATTGCTCTTCTACATTTGAAGTAATGTTGGTTTAACAGGGTTTGTGTGGATATGGCTGTTCTGCATGAGTTAATATCTGTCATGACAGTGTTATGTGGTTGAGGAAACTCTCAACTGTAGGGCTATCTGCAGACTGGCTAGTGTTTGGAGTCTTATATGTGTTGTGTTACTCACACATTTCCTATCTTTAGAGCCGTGGTGGTGCAGAGGTTAGCATTGTCACCTCACAGCAAGAGGTTCTCCCGTTCGATTCTAGGCTGGAGCGCCTTCTGTGTGGAGTCCGCATGTCCTCCCTGTGGTCGAGTGACGTTAAAGACATGCAGGTAGGTGCGTGAGTGAATGGGTGTGCCTTCTTTGAAAGGTTGGGCATTGGGCTGGCAACTCAGCACTGTAAAAAAATCCAGTGCCAGTTATTAGCGGACCAGAGTTCCGCTGTGGTGAACCCTAACTGGGAAAAGCCGAAAGATTTTACTAGATATGCAGTAGCATACTCTGAGGATTGCAGTCAGTACGTGGTGACATCCATGTGAGTTACTGACTTAATTTCCCTCAGAAGACATATGTCACAACAAACCCTGTTACACCAGTAAATGTATGAGTTTATCACAGCAACATGTCAATATTGGCCCTGTCTTCGTGCCTCCAACTCCAAGTCTGTCAACCTTTGTACATATGCAATGCAGTAAGAGGTGCATATGTTCAGTACATCATTATTTACTGACATCATACCTGATAAGCCAGTGAGATATCAGACTGCTAGACATGTTATGTATAGTAGGCCTTATATTTGAGGACAAAACCCGGACATTCTGTTGTAGTGTGACAAGTAGTGAGGTCTGTGTACTTATGATGATTGTTGACAGAGTGCCTATTGTGAATATGTACCTTGGCCTGTGTACAGCCTGTGGTAGATGTCATTGTTCTTGGTCCTGTTCTATCTGATGCTGCATGCTGCTCCAGTGTATGGTACCCTATTGGCATACATGTTTGTAGGGCCAGACCGACACATGTCCCATACCACAGTCAGGCATTAGAATACACTGTGTATTGGCCCAGTATATGTAGGGTTAGTGTGTGAGTGGCACATACGAGGATGGTGTTATTCACACAGTCCATATACTGTAATATTAAGTACACTTACCATATGTGAGTGTGGCTGTGTTCAGACTGGTTGTGGGTATGCACTTTCACACAGGTGTCTGTTACTCCATGCTGTTACATGCCTGTAGAGCCTGCTATATTTGCAAGTACATGTGTATTCCCCCATAAGAAATGTAGGCCAGTGTTGTGTCAGTCTGCCTGTAGTTTGCACAGTGCTTTGTGACATGCCTAGCAGCTCAGTGTATGTAGCCAGTGTGATGTTATGTCCAGATATTTGTCAGATGTACTGTTGCCCGGGCACCATAACTGTTGTGTATTTCTGACAAAGCAGTGGGATGCTGTACAGATGTATGTCACTAACTAGTGGGTAGTATGTGGACTTGTGACCTCTGCTCCTCCAGTTATTATGTGTCAGGACAGACAGGAGTGTGTGAATGCATAAACTGTGTGAGGTTATCTATTCCAGTATTTTCGTGATACTCCCATTTACATGGCTGTAAAAATCCACTTTGTCAGGCTTGGTCCACACGTCTTGCACTAAGGGGTTCTGTGTATACCTCTGGACTGAACAGAGTGTGTCAAACTGTCCACATGTATTGGTCATATCTCTGCTGTATTCCACAGGATCATTACTGTGATTTGTGTCGTACTGCACTATGATGAACTTATGATGTCTGTCAATAAATTATGGCATTCATGTCAAAATCAGATGTGACTTCCCACACATTTCCGTTAAGACAAACCCTGTTACAGTAGCAACATTCTATATTTATACCTGCAATGCTTACATGACACCCCCTTACACTAAGAGGTTGTGACTACTGGTGCTGAGGTATGACTCCACTACATGTTATGGACACATGTTATACATATATATATATATATATATATATATATATATATATATATATATATATATATATATTTGGCTTAAACCAAAACATAGAAAGCTCAACACTGAAAATTCATTTGACTGAAACTCAAAACACTGAAAATGCTTTTCCCCACGGTAGTGCAATCCTGGAGTTAGTATATATAGTTAGAGGGGTGTTGGAGGCACAGCCCCCTACAATGGGGTGTGTGGGGGGCGTAGCCTCCCACATACTTCATACATTTTAAACCCTACACATGGATACTTATAATTACAATGAATAACTGTTTGGAGAAAATAATATTTACATAAACTATGCGGGAGGCTATGACCCCCCCCCCCATTGTGGGGGTCTGTGCCCCCCACACACCCCCAACTATATATATTATACTAACTCCAGGATCACACTACTGTGGGGAAAAGGGCGTATAGCATTTTCACTGTTTTGAGTTTCAGTCAAATGAGTTTTCAGTGTTTTGAGCTTTACATCTTATGGTGTCAGTGAAATGAGTTTCTATCAAGTGAGCTTTCTATCATTTGATAGGGACCCAGATTGGTAGATTTATATATATATACATATATATATATATATATATATATATATATATATATATATATATATATATATATATATGCACACACACACATATAAATATATATATATATATATATATATATATATATATATATATATATATACATACACACACTATATGTATATATATATATATATATATATATATATATATATATATATATATACACACACACACACACACACACACACACACATATATATATATATATATATATATATATATATATATATATATATATATATATATACACACACAGGTAAAAATCTCCTATCCTTTGCCCTTGCATGCCTCTGGAACTCCCTACCACCATCCATCCGCATCACCACAAATCACTCTTTATTCAAAAAATCACTTCACTCACATCTAATATCCCTGTGGGAATGCTCCTGCTCACACCCCACATAATCCCTTCTCCTCTTTACACTGGTAACATCTACTTCACTTCATTCTCTAATTCTTACAGCTTGCTCTAGCATGTGGTAAGTCATGAGCAACAAGCTACTTAGAATCTATAAAGTGCATTATTTCCTTCAGAAAATATACCATTAAAATGCAATGTTCTCTAAAATGCAATGCTTTTTTGTTTAGTTGATATATGCAATGTTCTTTCTAATGTAATTGTTTTTTTTACTATTCTGTAATATTTGTACTTAATGTAACCTAAAACCATGACTGTAATCTTTGCTTGTATTTGGCCTTTTCTCCCCAGGACTCCATTGAAAATAGGTTCTTTTTTGGGCCAGTGGACTATCCTGGTAAAACAACTAGAAGTAAATAAATAAATAAAATAAATAAATAAATAAATAATTATATGTGTGTGTATATATATATATATATATATATATATATATATATATATATGTATCTATATATATATATATATATATATATATATATATATATATATATATACATACACACACATATATTATATACATACATATATATACAGATAGATCTATATATGACCACATATATAACGCAATATACAGATGTATATAAATACATATATAAATACATATGTATATGTACATGTATACATATATCAACATATGTATGTATATATATATATATATATATATATATATATATATATATATATATATATATATATATATATATATCCTTGTTATGTGTAGACGAGTTTTGTATTTACCTTACCAGATGTATCCCACCATATTTATCTGATATGTGTTTATATAGATATAACAGCATACTGATTAAACAATATGTCCACTAACAAGTACTACACAATTGTAGAAGTCAAAACAGTTGTTCACTACTATTCGGTATGTGTGCTGTCAGATATATTGGAAAAAAAACAAGAAATGTCTTCATAGCTGTGATGGCTTAGTGGTTAACTGCTCTGGCTATAGTGAACAAGGTCCTGGGTTCAAGATCTGCAAGGGCTGTATATTTTGTTGCTAGGCAGAACAAGGACTCTTGTATACAGAGTGGTTATGCAGTTTTGAGCAGCTTTGAGTGGGTTTGCATGGGTTTGCCCGACAGTAAGCAGTGCTAACTTATGGTTAAATGTATAGGTGCTAAAACCATTTCAGCTTTTCTTACCAGTGCGCAAATCTGCTTAGCATTTATATTGCAGCAGTGCTGAAACTTGATAAGTATGGCTCAGCCCTGATAACCAGTGATCCCATTCCATCTGATAAAATAGCAAGGTAATGACATCTTTAATAAGTGTATTTAATTCCATGTACATAACATGCATCTGTGTGCTGCCATTACAGTAGCAAGGGGTGTGAGTCTACTGTCTGGGACACCTGATTATATATAGCTTGTACAACACTCATTTCCATTTGAATGCGTTTCATACATGGGTATTATCCCAGGTTATATGCAGTCACACTGGCATGTAGTGTATCATTATGTTACTACTGTTGACCGTGCTTTCCCAAGTAAGAGTAGATTGCAGATTGTAGTACTGGAACCAAACACCCCTGGATGCAAAGTGAGTCCTGACTATCATGGTTTTGGTGTATGAGCTGTGTGTCATTAAGTATTTGCTACTGGATATTGATCTGACATGTGGATATTAACTGTAGACTACTGTGTGTATAGGACATGTCATTGAGGGCTGTTGTCATGTAGTAATGGCATACCTTTCAGTGTCAGACATCTGTCTGTCATAACATTCATCCTAATGCATAACCATTTGGCTAGCTGATGTCTGGCTGTCCTCTGTACGGATGTGCAGATGTCAAGTATCTATCCTGGATGCTTACTGGCAATCTATGCTTGACTGACACTGACATGTCTGCCCAGCTGTGTTATGAATGCCACAACTAGGAATCCCCACCCTGTATGCACCACATGCCATGGATACCTCAACTACACTACCACAGTCAACAGAACATGCTTGGGTACAGGTCTCCAAGACAGACACTGACCATGTTTTATAATACATGTTGCATAAATGTCAATTGGAGCACCTCACTGGCCCTCTGGAAGAGGCAACCAGATGATTGGATGTTGCATTTAACTCTCACCCTGAGGATCACTCATGTGGCATCAGTTGATAGATGGCCTGCTGACAAATGACAGGTGGCATAATACCACTGAACCCACATCCCCTACTCTTCTCATTTCTCCATGGACAATATCCTGGTAAACACCTAGGAACACCTACACCTATCAACCCCAGTACTGACAAATGTGTCAGTGTGCATTACTGAGAATAACAGTGTCTGTGTGTGTGTAAACCTGCAGTTGATAATACCTTGAGGGCCTTCACACCCACTACAACCCCCATTGCCATAGTTAGATATGGCTGCTGCTGTAATGGACATTACATGTACCTTGTTACACTATTCACCCTATGGGCTACCTCGAGCTTGCAGTACCAGCATAACACTGTTGTACAAATGGGTAGATAGGCATGGGTTACACTCTGAGTCCTGGCAAGTGTGTGTATGTGTGCAAGTGTGTATATTTGTAGGATACAGCATTCTGAGGCCACATCCTCCTAATACAATACACCCTGCCATACAGTATAAGGGATAGTGATGTTGCTGACCATAGGAGAGCCATGACAAAGCATCACCCTACTATCTCTGTGGCATGTGCAATAGATGCATATCCCTGTAGTAACACTCTTGAGATAGACAAGGGGTTGTATTGCAGTCCGGTCAATGTGTGATTGTGGTATGTCAGAGTGTTATCATGGGTTTCAGTGAGTACAATATAAAATGTGGGGTGTGGGTGCTGGGTATACTGTCTTTACACCATGGTACTCCCAGTATATGTCCCAAGGTCCACTGTATGGGGACCACTGTCACCATCAGCCATACATGCAGCTGATTACACTATCCAGCCCAATGATGCATGTGATGTATGCAACTTATCTGTAACAGAATGAACACACTAACAAGGTAGTTAGCACTGATAAACCCAGGTCTCTCAGATGTGTGTATGCCGGTTATGTTTGTCAATGTGTATATGACAGCATGTCACACCATGTATTGTTCATAAACAACCAGTACATTCCCCATTACCATAATGTACGAGGCCTGGTGATGTTCTTCACTTAACAAGTAACCTGGGACACATCTCATCCTAAAAGCTGTGTGGTGTGTGCAATTAAGGCCACACACATAAGTAGCAATAAGTACCTAGGTAGGGGTTCTACTCTCAGTGTTGCCAAGTAAGAGTGTGTGTGTATGTAAAGGAATCTACTTCATTTTGCAGAAAATACATGTCCCAGGAGGTCATCTGTCCGAGAACTGACTGGCAAATGCTAACATTTCACAGGTATCATCTTGTGGAAATTTATTCCATCAAAACTAATAGTAGATGTGTAAATGCCCTCTTCCCCACTGTATAGCTGTACAGTGATACTGGGGTTGGTATATAGAGCTGGGTGTGTATCTTGTGAACACAGCCACCATCATTGTGGTTATTGTTGTGTGTATCCCCCCCCCCCGCTTAGTCGGCTGTAATACTGTACAGTTTATGTTAACAGGCTAAGTAGTTGTCAATCACACTATCTGTAGATCTACACCACCCCACACCCTCCAAAGGGTAGGGCTGTGCCACCCACACCAGCACACCTATGTTAACCAAGTGGAGGATTGCACTACATTGGGGAAGGGGACATATACCCTGCCAGTACCATCATCAATGACATTAAACTAGCAGACTGATTATTTCCCAATGTGATGTTGTGCCTATTCTGTCTTGGTGGAATTACACAGGCTAAAATGGGTTCCCTGCAAAAGTACATACATCCATGTGTACAGTGTTCTTTTTGTATTGCATCAACACCAAAGCCTCTGTGTGTGTGTGTGTGTGTGTGTGTGTGTGTGTGTGTGTGTGTGTGTGTGTGTGTGTGTGTGTGAGTGCGTGCGTGTGCTATACACAAACGTGTGGTGTGTACCACCCAGTACACTTACCATTGTCTACTGTAGAAGGGCTGCTGACATCAGCCACCATGCACTCACCTGTATACACCCCACAGACCTATCAGGCATGTGGCACATGCAGTAACTGTTATACAGACCTGTGACTTGTGTTCAGCTGTACCCAGGATATGGCACAGTCAAGGTGTCACCACAGTGCCATACCAGTTGTAGGAAACAGCAGCAGACCATCATCCTGCTGACACATAGACACCTACAACACAAATGGAATACATTATGGAGACCACAATCACTCAGTGTTAATAACAGCTATAATGCATCATGGCTGGACAGCTACACATCCTGACATGTAAGCATTAAACTTTAGTGCTGAAAACATGTTACACAGCATTACATTGGTACAACTTAGTACAGTCACTCTGTGCATCAGAACCATATTAGCCTGTCCCTGCATCGATGTTATGGATGACAAGGGTGTGGCACAGGTATCATCATATGCACAGGGTGTGTTGTGGGTTTGCCAGAGAACTAGGCTGAGCCATTTGTTTGACATCATGTGTGTGTGTGTGTGTGTGTGTGTGTGTGTGTAGGGGGTTTCATTATTAATTGGACTGTGCAGATGTGGTGTGTATAGGTATGGGGTTGCCCTAGCTGTGTTGATGATGTGTGTGTGTATGCATGCACACAGTTCTGCCATGTGGCTGCCCTATACAGGGGTTTGTTGGACAGTTGCAGATAGTACCTGACAGGGTATGCAGTTCACCATCTCTGGCCATGGACATGAGAATTGTGCCTGCCAGGGGTTTCACGGGCACTACCAGGTACAAGCCAAGATATGGTACTCTCCCCTGATGATGACATATGTCTACTGGATCCGGGACCCTCTTGGGACTGACCAGGGCCACGTGCACATGGCCTACTATGTTGTGGTGTGGACAGCGCCCCCTCTGCAGTACTGTTGCTGGTACTGCCACTAAGGGAGTGGTTCTGACTTGTTGCACGTCCACGTCGACCTCCACCTGTTGGTGTTGCTGACCTACGTCCATGTGGCCATCGCACTACTCACACCATATGCTCAAGCACAGACATTGTATAGTCGAGGATTCCCACCATCTCACCCAACCGTCTATCCAGGACCTCTGCAAAATAACAGTGGGCACCTGCAAGATCATGGATGTTGTCAATAACAGCAGAATGTGTAGCCCTCTGGTGCCTCAGACCCTGTCTGGTATAATGTTCCATATGTGCCTGTGCCTCCATGATGGCCTGAAACATGCATCTGGTGGCACCAGCTGTGGCACTTTTGCCAGGGGCATGATGACCAGCAGCCCTCCTATGAGCACCCCTGTACATCTGCCTGTGTGGTACCTTGCCGGGCATCTGGCTATGGCTGCTGTGTCCAGACACACTTGCCATAGTCACCACACTGTCCTGTCCCATGCCACCACCTGCCAGATGTCCCTCATCTATGGCCACTGGTGATGGGGTATGAATAGACAATGTGAGTACGTGCGGGGATGGGATGGGTAACAGTGAGATGTTAAAAGATAGCACAGCTTCAGCCCCTGACAACCTTGCCTGTGCCTCACCACACCTATCATCATTGTCAGAGTCTGTATGGACACTAACATCAGTTTGCCTGCAGGAGGGACCCTGACCCACCTCGCCACTTATGAGGGGAAAACAAGAAATGCATTTTAAGACCTGTATGTTATTGCTTAACTGTATACACACACACACACACACACACACACACACACACACACACACACACACACACACACACACACACACACACACACACACTTACAGGTGAGGTTGCACAAAGATATTACACACAGACCTCTCATTATCCATCTGTCAACATGCATGACATATGGCACAAAACAGTATGCACTGCAGCTATAGTCAATCCCTGTTACCAACATTATACATCTCTGTGATGCATGAGTTGTGTTAGTACGTGTTGCCCCTTCCCCTGGAACACACTGCACCCATGTACACAGTATTGCTGTGCACCTGTTTAGCACCGTGGCATGTACTGTGCACCATACCTCACAGGTGTACATGCCATTGCTGAATGCATATATGTGTGTCAGTTATATTTGCTGCACTGCTCACAGCCCTTATGTGTTTGTCTGATACATACCTGGGATGATATGTGGACAGATGTCAATAGTGAATGCCTGATGTCAGATTTGCAGATCTCATCATCAATGGTGCATGTCTGAGCAATAAAATACAATTACACTGACAACCTTCAAACCTTACTGTGGCTATGAGGAGTAAACACACCCTTATTGACATGGTACCCTCTTCCTTTAAATGCCATGGGGCCACAATACTGCATATTTTAACATTACATGCATCTGATATGTGACATATGACCTGTGCAATCAAATGCAGTATCAAACAAATGTGTTAGTTGTGCAGATGCTGATTGAGATGCATACAATATGTGGGTGCATAAGTGTGCACACCCTTAACATGATGGTTTGTTGCATCAACTATTAAGTGTACTACAGCAGTCACTATTCCTGGAAGGGGTATACTAGCATGACTCATCTGCACTTGCCAGTATTTGGTTACTCTGCCCTACAAATGTCCTCCAACTCTGCAAGATTGCAAGGTCAACTCATGTGCACAGCCCTTGGATGTCAAACAGTGCCTTCACTATTGCTGTGGAGTCAGGGTTATATCTGCCACAATTCATGACCTTGACTGTGTGCAGATACAGCCATTCTTAGTGAGCTTTGCATATCTGTTTCAGTTCACTGTTGTGTTTCAGGATGACACCCCTCCCCATCCTCAGCCTTTTTGCAGATGCTTGACAACTATGGGCCACACATGAGTGTCACTTTTCAGTGTCCCAAATTCAGAACAACATGTGTACCGGCCTAGTCCCTGCTAATGAATGGCAAACATACAGGTGTACACTGGCACCAGCAAGGTACAGATGGGGATGGTGGACCTGAGGTGGAGTGAGGTGTTGCTTGTGCAGCACATGTATCTTAATTGATACTCTCTGTAGGTTTCGAACTTGGTCTTGGTACACCATTACACATTGCAACATATGCCTTTGGGGGAATTTTGATGTTATTCACATGCTACCTGTAGAGAGCCCTGGCTGATGTTTCCTGTGGAATAAGTGTCCCGTATGATTACCCTAACCCACAGGTCACACTTATGCAGAGTCCAGGTGATTGTCAACACAGGTACTGCACAGCCAGTACTTGCTAGACATTCCTGCAACTCCCTCAGTGTTGCAGCATGTTTCTAGGCAGCCTCCATGACCAGTTTGCAACATGTGTCGTCATCTGTCTTGGATGGCCATCTGTTTATTTTCTACATTAATGTTGTCCCATACTTCCTCGTCACATACATGACTGTCTGTACTGTTTGCCATGGTATATGCAATGGTGAGGTAAGGCTACATATCCCACTCCTGCATGCTACCTGTTGGGTATGGGATCTATTCCATGGCTTGTAAGATGTGTGCAAGCCATGGCTGCCTCTTTTGCAGGTGAGTGGGCAAATGTGATGGACATACGTCTTGGATAGCAGACCATTTCTTGGTGTGACATTGAGGACCTGTACTTGATGGAAGGTGCATACTCATGAAGAGTGAATGCTGTCAGTATCTCAAAAGCTGCTTCCAAAACATGTTATTTGGAGTGTGTGCACACATATGCTTCCAGTGTTTGTTAAGGTATGTATTCCCCATATTTGCTGTCCTGACATGGGATTTCATATTACACATTCATTGTTCATGTTAGGACCACATTACAGGTTGTAAGGGTTGTGGAATGTGGTATTGTGATATGCCACTGTGTAGATCTATAACAGTTGCCATTGTAATAGTAGTATATACACTGTTGTAGCACTATATAAGGGTGATGTTTCAGATATGTTCCTACTGTAGGCCATTTGTCCCACCATTATGTTCATCGCTGTGCACATATCTTGCAATGACAGATTGTTAGGTTATATTGCAAGACTCTTACATACCCTTCAGATATGCCACCATGGTGACCACTGTGATGCAGTGCATTTAACAGCAACAGTAAGTGAACATGTACAGCATGCATTATGGGTAGGTGTGTTAAATGTGTGCATGGCAAATACTATGGCCATAACATGACCGGTGTATTGGCAAACCTGAACAAACAACACCGTACTCACCAGCTACAGGCTGCTGCCACAGAGGTATACCAGAGGGACCTACATAGTTGTGTGAGAGATGTGATGTTAGTAGCCACAGCTGTGACATTGGTACAGGGTGGGAGAAGCATTTCAGTACATCAACAGTACAAACCCACAATACTACAGATTATGCACATCTGTTCATTACTACAATGCAGCAACAGACTATATATATTTTATCTCGCATATGCATGATTAAACTGTACAGATGCAGAATGATAAGCAACAGTGGTCTACTGATGTGCCCTGTGGCCTTACCTGCATGCTCCTCGTCTATTGTGTGGGTAGCACCCACCTCCACAATGCTATCAGCTGGGTCTTGGCTTTGCTGGTGGGCAGGTGCCCAGAGGCTGGCGAGGAACTCCTCAGCATATGTCAGGGGGTGCTGGATGGCGTGACCCCCCTGTGGCTAGCTGGTTCCACCTAACTGCAGCAGCACGCTGATGGGAATGACGGATGAGGTCAGTGCACCGATGGTGGACCTGCTCATAACTGTGGTTATGCAGGCCAACATCGTTTACCCTGTGGACAAGCTCGTTCCACAGGGCAGTCCTCTCCTGCAGATCATGGGCTGTATGGCCAAAGAGGGTGTGGTGGTGCTGCACCAGGTAGTTGATTACCACATCATTTTCCTGGGGGGAATAAACTGGCAGCCACTCTCTAGACATGGTGCCTGAAAGACATAAAGAGGAAAAAAAGTCTGAGGACCTCATACTGCAAGGATATAATAGTTATTAATTGACATGTCTGTCTCCCCCACACCATATCTGCAACAATAATCTGAACACACAACTCAACGGGTATGTTTACAGCAAACCTACTGTTGGGACATATATCGTATTGTACGACAAATAATGCAATGTGTTTCTAGTCATGTTCCATGTTGAAACACTATCATTGGTGACCTGTTGTTAACAATGTCAACTGCATGCCATTGTAATGGCCACTATGGTTCCATATATGCATGAGTTCTGTTTTATATGTGACTGTTCCAAATCTGGTGTTTTCTGTTAATGGGGATATCTATGCATGTTTTTAGAAGTAATCCTAGATTGTGTGGACTATTACTACCCACATATGTTCTATAACTGTGATACAATAGCATGCTTGGGAAGCCTGTTCCCGGCAGAATCACCTCTCCCACCTCATCTGGCCATGTTAACAGGCCACAGCACATCTGGGACCCACCCCGGGACCTCATAATCTGCTGGTCCTGCACTACCTTCAGATGGAGCCACCTCAGGGGATGGTGTTCGTTACCCCCCTGGGAGCACACACAGACAAGATCCTGTCACCTGAAGTTAGGTCCAGGGTCTGGTGCATAGGGAGCTCCACAGAGACTTGGGGGATGTGCTACACCACCTTGAGTCCCTCGGTACACAATTACAGGGTCCGCATGCTCCTCCTGTTCAGCCCACAGCTCAGGCACCTTCAGGGCTGTGAAGGTGCAGTTGTGACTGCCCATGCGTGGAGACCTTGGTCCCACTGTTTGCATTTGGGGCTCATGGGCTTCCACTTTCCAAACACCACTCCCCATCCAAGGTGTTTACCCACCACATGTGTCATATACCACCCCTGTATACTGTCTTGTCTGTTTTTCAACACAACCTACCTCCCCAAACATACCTATTATCCTTCCCCAACATACCAATCTCACCTTCACAAACAAGGGTAATGTGTTCCCAACATGGATTTCACACCAGACATAACTGTCCATTTTGCACCCGCTTACTACTGTATATATATATATATATATATATATATATATATATATATATATATATATATATATATATATGTGTGTGTGTGTGTAGATATGTGTGATGGTTTCTCAAACATATGGTGCAGCACAGTGTTTCAACAGTAGGGGAAATGTGTGTGTGTATATATATATATATATATATATATATATATGTGTGTGTGTGTGTGTGTGTATATGCAGACATACACACACACACACACACACACACACACACACACACACATATATATATATATATATATATATATATATATATATATATAGGGTCTACTTTATACATGGTGGACTTTTCACAAAGTCGACTTTCATATGGCTAAGACCATATGATCGACGTTCAGAAAGCCGACCATGTAAAAGTAACACAAAAAACACAATGAACACTTACCTTAAAACTGTTAGAAGGGAGGCAAGCCCCTCTGCACCCCCTGTGGGGGGCTCTGCCCCCCACACCCCTTGTAACTAAAATATACCAACTCTGAGATCGCACTACAGTGCGGAAGAGGGAAATTTTCCCATTCCGCACTGTACGGAGATAACGGTTCCCCATGGTCAGCTTTTCAAAAGTCGATCATATGGTCTCAGCCATATGAATTTCGACTTTGTGAAAAGTCAATCATGTGAAGGGGACACACACACACACACACATATATATATATATATATATATATATATATATATATATATATATATATATATATATATATATATATATATATATATATATATATATATATATATATATATATATATATATATATATATATAGTGCATTCAAACATCAGGTCCACACTCTCTAACTCTTCTTCCTCCACAGCTGCACTGTTCTGCCTTGCTACAAAGCAGAAGGGTGTCACATGTGCTCACAGCCTAACATTAGGGGGGTATATATAGGGGCAGATTGCAGGTAAGCCTATTACAAACCTATGACGTTTGTGCATGATACATTTCACGTTGTCCTGCAGTTGGTGGGGTCTGAAACTCATGTGTCTATCATAACTTTATTACTTCCACCTCCAGCTATTTGCCACACTAATATACATGTCTTGAGGTACAGAACACACACTATGATGGCTTACATCTTGTCATTCAGTGCTGATTTTTACAGTTGACAGGTATGGCCCACAGGCCCAGATGCTATGTCCATAGCAGCTGTTCAGCAGGACATCATTACAACAAGTCTTGATGGCAGATATAAATCTTTCCACATCATCTATCCCATTATTACAGACCAAGTACTAAATTCAATGTATTTATTTATTTAACATTTGTGTACTGGGAAAGTTCGGCTGGACACAGGTCGTTTTTCAGCGGAGGCCCGGGGAGAAAAGCTCCACTTATAGGTAGTAAGAATTACATAATAAAGAGACACATATTTGTTTATACAATTAGAGTAAAAATATAAAAATAAAAGCACATTTTATACATAGTTGTCAGTTGTACTAGAGCAAATTGGTAGTCAAGATATGTAGGTAATATTTACATGATGAGATACATAGTAAAATAATTTTGTGGTTAGAGCAAATAAATATGTTTTGAGACATTCACAATACATATGTAGAGAGTTAAATGCTGGGATCATACCGATGTCTAGAGGTGGGTAATTTTGACTCAAGCATGATTCTGTACGGTTCAGAGAGATAAATTGTGTGTAGATGGCACTAAGTAGAATCTGGGTAGATAAGCTGAAAGGTAGTCAAAGTTTAGTAATGCTAACAATGGGGTTAGTCAGGTTGGTTACAAGGGCAAAGCCATATGTCATATAAATGTTGTTTTAGTCAGATTTTAAACTGTGTCAGAGTGTTAATATTGGTTATAGTAGATGGAAGGTTGTTCCATGTTTTAGAAGTATAATAGGAGAAAAGTGATTCACCTGGTGAGTTGTTGGCTTTTGTAACATCTAGGAGGAGTTTGCTGTTTGAGTGAAGGGATCTAGTGGAGGTGTATTGTTTTATAAAATTTTGGAGAGCTGAGGTGTTATCTGGTTTTGTGTAGGAGCTCAGAGGCAAATGTTAGTTGGTTGAAGTGGAGTAGATGAGGAAGTTCTAGCCAATTTAGTTGTTTAAGTGAAATACAGTGGTAAGTTTTGTAAGGGGCATCAGTTGCAAATTTGGCTATTTTATTGTAACATGAGTTTAATTTGGAGAGGTCAGCTTTGCGGAGGTTGGTGAGTATAGGGGAGGCATATAGGTGGGTTGAGAGGAGGTGAGTATGGGCAATAGTATCTTTAGTGCTGGCAGTTAAAAATGACTTATTCCTGTATAATAGACCTAAGCGGCCATAACCTAAGCTAAGCTCATGTAAGCATTGCTAAGCTCCACGCAAACCCAGTTACAACTGCTTCAGAGTGCCTTAATCACTCTGTCTCCACCAGCCCCTGTTCTGCCCAGCATCAAAATAATCAGCCCTTGCAAGTTTCAAACCCAGGACCCTGCACACTATAGCCAAAGTGATTTACCACTAAGCCATTTCAGATGTAAATAAATCTGATGTTTTCCCAGACATATCATCCAGCACAGTCATTCAACAGTAGGGGAAATGTATTTATATATGTAGATGTATGTACATATATATATGTGCATACACACATATATATATATATATATATATATATATATATATATATATATGTATATATATATATATATATATATATATATATATATATATATATATATATGGGTCCCCTACTAATTACCAAACGATTCACGACAAAGAAAATACCGACACCAACGACCGACAACGCAGTTGACCGACACGCTGGAATCCCGACAGCCGGAAGACCGACAAGGGGAATGTGTAAGCGACCTGGTAAGTATGCGATAGTGAGGAATTTAGGAGTAGGGAGCGGACAGGTAAGTGTGCAATAGTGAGGGATGTAGGGTTAGGTGTGTGATAGGTGAGTGTGCAGTAGTGTCGGAGCTTGGGGTTAGGGGTGAGTAAGTGAGTTAGGGTTAGGGTGCAGGTAGGGAGAGTGTGCGGTAGTGTCGGAGCTTGGGGTTAGGGGTGGGTAAGTGAGTTAGGGTTAGGGTGCAGGTAGGAGAGTGCGTAGTGTCGGAGCTTGGGGTTAGGGGTGGGTAAGTGAGTTAGGGTTAGGGTGCAGATAGGTGAAGTGTGCGATAGTGTCGGACCTTAGGGTTAGGGTTTGGGTCAGGGCTAGTGTGTATGCTATGTAGTGTCGCGTGTTGTTTACGTCGCGTGTGTCCGTCTAATGGTGTTCGTGTTTTGTGTTGTCGGGTTTTTGTGGTGTCGGTCATCTGGCGTCGGTGAATTTTCCGTCGGGGAATCGTCGTGTCGGTAATTAGTAGTAGACCCATATATATATATATACTATGAAGATATATATATATATATATATATATATATATATATATATATATATATATATATAAAGATATATATATATATATATATATATATACATATATATATATATATAATGTATAAAAAATAAATATATGACCAAAGGCACTGTTAATGGGGGTGAAGGGCCCAAAATAAGTACCTCTTGTAATTATTGATACCATCCCCTCCTCTGCAGCTGAACAGATCTGCCTTGCAACACAGGAACCAACATTTGCAAGTCTCATACCCGGGATCGTACACAACATAGCCACAACAAGTTAACAGTAATCCATCTCAGCTGTTCAATGTCAGGATGATATCAATAACATATCATGCAGAACAGTCTGTGTACCATAGAGAATGTACAGTGTGGAAGTAGTAAGCATTCCAATGATACATATACACACACACATATATACATATATGTGCAACATTAGTCAAAATAGCATGCATGGATATTCCCATTTACCCAAAACAGTGCAATTATAACAGTGCCATAGCAAACAGAACCCATGCATATATGGAATGGCTTTCAGGGTTGCAACAGCATGCCAGTTAGTGGTATGTCAGACAGGCAATAAAATGATTATTCAACAGGGAATATTAGTATGTGCACAGTTTAAACAATGATAAACCAAATGGAACAATGGTCCCATAGAGGTTTGTTTAGGAACATACCCATGTTGGTTTCAGTGTGATGGTTGGATCAGTTGAGTGATAGGGAAAGGGAACAGATTCAATTGACAACTGCTATCAAGTATATCTGTCAGTACACTACTATTCACTACTGTACATTCTGACCACACTTACACTCTATCAGGACCATGGGGCTGCTACAGCATACCAACAGCTGTAGATATCAACAGAGCGATTGTACCCTTATTTTAGTTATACACATCAGACCTGTTTCTATATCAGTTTCTTTACCTGTGGGTCTTGTGCATATCAACTGTGTGCACATTACATTGCTGTTTCTACACATATTTCAGATTCATATATTAGTTGCAGGCCCTGGAGTGTGTGTTGTGCCTTTCACATACATCTACTGTGACATTCTCTGTGTGCAGGTTTCTTGGCAACTGGGGAACCTATCTGTGACAGCGTGACACTTGAGGGGCTTGTCTGGGCCAGACTGCAGAGTATGGATGTGAAGCTTGCATCTATTTGTAGGACTGGGGCTGATCAACACAGCAGTTATACACATCATACTAGTATTTCTCTTCAGATTTCTTTACCTGTGTGCCCTGTATGGAAAATGTTATGTGTTGCAGTACATTACTTTTTCTATTCAGATTGCAGTTTACAACTGTAGAACCAGACTGTGAGATATTAGTGATGGTCACTGGAATCGAACCGTGGTGTATGTGCAAAATTGAACTACAGGTCTAGTCCTTATCAGACTGAGCAACTGGGGAGGTGTTGTGTGTTATTTGTGACATTTCTATCTAGTACATATCTTTGTGTACAGTACTTTTACTATGACATGTTGCATTATTTGTTTCCCATTTTCAGTACACATTATGCATACACAACCGATATTGGTGTCACTGTTTGTGAAACATGTGCACATTAGCTGGATTGCACATTTGACTGTTTTACAACTACATACTGCTGTTTAGATTCCTGAGTACACAGTGTAGGTTTTAAGTCTGCACCTGTTAGCCTTATAGATTTTTCAGTACATTCACAGCTACATACAGCTGAAATTGAAGAGTTAACACAAGACACTGCTGACAGGCAAACAAGTAAAACACATTCTGAAGGGAATATGTACTGTTGCTTTTTTTCATTTATTTGACATGCCCATTCTAAACTCAGTTCACCTCAGTTAATGCAATCTGCAGGACATACACATTTCTATTTTTCAGGTACTAGTGAGATAACACACACCAGTGTTTGGGATCACCTTTATTAGTTTTGACATACATATCTGTGTACATCTCTCAGAAATCCACAATTACTATTCCTGCATGATCTTCACAGGGGAATGCTTTTCATTTCTAACTGTTACAGTAGCCCTGACATGGCACTTTCTTGGCAGGTTCACTCAAACACACTCATACATATTCTAATATTCCTCTCCTGCATATTGTACCTTGTTTGCTACTGACATCTGTATTACACAGCAGCTGGGAATACTCCATTATAACACTGGCAGCCTGACATAGGCATTTATTCCTGACTTTTACAGCACAATTATATATACAGGCGGTACTACCATTACTATAATTTTGATTTCTTACTGCTAATAGTAGGTGGTATTCTGTACTCACCTTACTGCCGATGCAACTGGGCCAGTCGCTGGGCATGAGCCTCAACATTCTGGGACCTCTCTGCAGTAGCTGTATGGGGAGACATCACACATTAATCACACCTGCACAGTCACAAGTTGAAATTTTTCAATACTTAGAGATGCATAAGACTGCATACTTACAGACAGGTGGGACATCCTGCGCTCGGGCTTCTTGGATACAGTGGTCAAAGAGTGCACCCCTTCTCCACTTCAGGTCATTATGGTGGTGACGTACCTGCTCACCAGTCCGGGGTATGCCAGTGG
This sequence comes from Protopterus annectens, assembly GCF_019279795.1. NCBI lineage: Eukaryota > Metazoa > Chordata > Ceratodontiformes > Protopteridae > Protopterus > Protopterus annectens. The sequence goes on from NC_056729.1 coordinate 36,807,298, forward strand.
CACTGGTGAGATTGCATGCAAGCTGGTCCCAGGCCTCAGCTTTGTACTGCAAGCCTTGGTACTGGCCCTGCAGCAGCCTGCTATCATGGTTTTTTTACTAGGAGCACAGCCATGACCCTGGACTCCTGCATGTCCCAACATTGCGCTTGGAAGGAAGCACCTTCACCAATGCCAGACATTTTGGTCCTGCTGTGAGCAATCCCATATGGTTATGGCTGTATTCCCACCTGTGTGGTTTAAATAGGGCAGTTTTCCCACACTTTTTCTTGATTGGCCAGTTTTAATATGCTGAACTGTGCTTAGCTCCATGAAATCCGCATAGCAATGCTTACACCAGCTAAGCAGAGCTGAAAGCAGGTAAGCAATGCTTACACTAGCAAAGCATTTCTTAAATCTATTTTTTTCATTAAATTTATAAATTATTTTTTACATTTATATTTTACATATTCCCACCTCTGCTGCGCTATATGTGAGCCATAGGATTGACATCTATCATTCAAATTCCTTAAAAGTTTATTAAATAATTTGGCAGAGGGGGATTTGAACCGAGCATGTTCTACATGCTATACCATGGCAGTATCACTATGCTACATCAGCTTGATGATGTTTTCTATCACAGTAGCACTTGTCTATCATTTTCAGGATTTCAGCCAGGCTAAGCATTGTGGTACACTGGTAATAAAAAACTGAACCAGGGTAGACCGTCACAACCCCTTTAATGAAACTGATAAAACCAACAATGACAATACTAAGCGCTTTCTCCCTTTACAATATAGGGCATCTTCAGAGTAAAAACAAGAATGAACTGTTATAACATTCATATACTGGTACTTATACTTTAAAATGCACACGCCTCCAATGTGGTTAACCAATCACCCTATACAATTCATTAATTACTCTAGAAATTTAACATCTAAAGTTATATAGTGAAAAAAACGTGTTAAACTCAACTATAAATATTGAATGTATTTTGGCTAAACAATACAAACTTAAAATGAACAATAAAATGTATAACTGTATGTATATATTATCTGACTACATGTTATATACTAAAACCTCTTCAAAAACTAAAGGACAGCCACACATGCTTTTGTATATTCTGTTAGTATTATGAATAAATAAGCCAACAGAATAAACAACACTAAATATGTACACTATTATAAGACAATAAACTAACAAATATATAAATAAATAAATACCAAGGCACTGTGACAGCCAAATATGAAGCTACTATAGTAAACAACCTACATTACTACTATAAAGCAGGTTGCATAATAGTACATAATATTACGTAAAATGATGTAATTGTAGTATAAAGTATGAAAATACATATAAATATATCCTTGAAACAAATATAAAATTAAAACTAATATTTAAATGTTAGTGTGAATGTAGAGATTAAATTAAGTTTATGAATTTATAAATTTGATTATAATGTATATTGTAAAGGTGAAATTGAGTATATTAAAATATAGGTCCATTCAAATATAATGTTTTTCAAATTCATGTAGGTTTTTTAAAAAATTTTTAGAAGTTATTAAGATACCTATCAATTTGTATAATATAAGGTTGATATATTTCACCTTTACAATATACATTATAATCAAACATGTAGTCAGATAATATATACATACAGTTATACATTTTATTGTTCATTTTAAGTTTGTATTGTTTAGTCAAAATACATTCAATATTTATAGTTGAGCTTAACACGTTTTTTTCACTATATAACTTTAGATGTTAAATTTCTAGAGTAATTAATGAATTGTATAGGATGATTGGTTAACCACATTGGAGGCGTGTGCATTTTAAAGTATAAGTACCAGTATATGAATGTTATAACAGTTCATTCTTGTTTTTACTCTGAAGATGCCCTATATTGTAAAGGGAGAAAGCGCTTAGTATTGTCATTGTTGGTTTTATCAGTTTCATTAAAGGGGTTATGACGGTCTACCCTGGTTCAGTTTTTTATTACCAGTTTATCATCTTTTTGTGATTTTCATTCGTAGTAAGCATAGCAGTACACTGCGCAAACAAGCTGCGCACCGGTTACATTTCGGATATATTTGATGAAAAAAAATTTAATTTTTAAAATTTTTATTGCTTTCCTCTTGTCCTACTGCTACAATGCATGTAGGGCAAGAGTGCATACATTTGGGGTTGTGCACTTGAAGATTGCTGCCTTCTAGGTGTTTGTGTTTTGTTTTGTTTTTTTCAGTGTCCGTGGACACTGAAATGTTAGCTACTTACACTTCAGTGTCTGCGGACAGTCGTTTACTATATAATATTAGAGCCAGGCTCTAATATTATATAACTTGATACTCATGTATGTCACAAAGTGTCGTATGGCACTTTCTGAGCAAAGGGGGCGTGTTACATGTGCAGGCACTGCTGAAACACACCCCCTGCACTCACTCCTCGTTCGTGTCCATTTAGATTAAATAGCAGCGCGCCTTCATGCAAATGCAAGGTGCGTTACTATTCTAAATGGACACGAACCACTCCGTTCAAGAATAGTCTTATTCTTGCATGGAGCTTCATGAATCCTGGATAGTGTGTAAAGCTAAAATAAGGGGGGGGGTCTTAATACAAAAAGCAACATATTACAAGAGAATTTCTAAAGAGAAGGAGAATAAGTTAGTGTTAGGAATTAACGAATTAGAAAAGAAAATTCAAAACAACTATGATTCAAACTTAGAATCTCAATTAAATAATTTGTCAAAAGAACTATAATGCACCAGCAACAATATCCATTTCAAGGAATGAAATCCTTGGCCAAATACTCAGAATGGGCACAACCCCCCTCAAAAATGTTAGCTAGAATAATAAATATTAAACAAGCAACCCTTAGGATATCGTCAGTATATTATGAAGTTAAAACATTTCACACTAACCTAGAAATCCTAAAACTTTTTGAAAAGATTTATAAGATTTATGGCTCATCCAATAACCAAACTTCGAAACTTGAACGTGAGGAGTTTCTAAGTTCTTAACTTCCCAAAAAATAGTGAATTACAAAAAGAAGCTCTTAGTGCCCCCTCCATGCAACAGGAAATTACATATGTAATAAATAATTTGAAACCTAATAAGGCTCTTGGTCCTGATGAATACACAGTGGACTTTTATAAAACTTTCATCAAGAATTTATCAAATATACTTCTGAAAGTCTTATAAAACAATATGGTATTGCTGACTTGTATCTTAATAATTCAAAAACAATTTTTATTCCAAAAAATTGTCTTGATAAATCCAATCCTCTAAATTATAGGCCAATTTCCCTGATAAATATGGATATAATTTTTTTCTGCACTGTTAGCTGAGAGACTTAAGAAGGTCTTGCCTAGGATTATATCAACTGAACAATCTGGTTTTATGAACAATAGACAAATGTGGGACAACACTTTGACACTTGATTCAATGATCCACCTTCTGAAACATGATAAATGTCCATGATATGCTCTTGTATTGGATGCGTCCAAAGCATTTGATTATTATTGAACCCCTATTTTTGTATATCTTTCAGAAAACATTTCATCATATCCTAAAGATCCTGAATGATAAGATTACTTTATCAGCCTTTGCTGATGAATTAAATATATATTTTGAACATCCGAATACAGACTTAAATAAAATCCTGTCTTCAACTGGGAAATTTTCTAGTGTCTCTAATTATCAAATCAACCTAAATCTCTTACCTTTCCAATTAACCCCTTAAGCCATAAAGAAACCCATTTCCCGGATTCTGCTATTGGGATAAAATATTCTTTTAAATACCTAGAAATAACCTTTGAACATAATCAACAAACAATGAAGCTAAATAATTTATCCAAAGCCTGGACCATTTATTCTCCAGGACACTCATAGCTGGAGACAGATGAAGCTATCGCTTATATCTAAAGTAGCAATAATTAGAATGAACGTCCTGTTCTAAATTATTATACCAATTTAATGCATCTAATTTAATTGTTCCCAAAGCATTTTTTCATGAACTCGAGGTGGAATTGCCTAAATTTATCTGGCATTCCAAATTGACCAGAATCAGCTATTCAAATTTGTTTTTTCCCAAAAGGAATGGGGGACTTGGCCTATCTGATTTTCATTTGTATTATGATATAGTTTGCTGTAATAGACTTATGAAAGTTTCAGAATTCAGCCCTAAAGCAAAGAATGGAACCCCCTCTGGGCCAAAAGTTGGTATGAGCATGTTAAAAGTAATAATATCAATCCAAGAGCTCTACCCTTTCTTGTACTAGATATTTGTGGGAAGCTTAAACTGCATGCCTCATTAAAACATACAATTGAAGTATTTCAAAATATGTTGGCAACTTTAAACTTAAGTAAGGCCCTCACTTTGTTACAACCCATTCACTTGAACCTGAATATTAAACTAAATAATAATATAATAAACTTGGATAAATACCCACTTATTAAAAACTGCAATTTATGGGATATTTATAAGCATAGAGAGAAAGCTCTTGAGCAATCTATATTAGCCCTCAACTTACATAAGGGTTATATCACAATAATAAGGCAAATTAGAGAGCTCTCCTCTGCTGTAATAAGAATTCCAGATATAAATGAATCCAAACTCAGTACCTGTTTAACACTGATTAAAATCCTGTCTCATAAAAAAAAGATGATTCCAACATCTATAGATTACTCATTTCTATTAAATACCAATCAGCTTTGCTATACTCTAAATACTGGAATGAGACGAATAAAGAACTAGCAGATGAATTAAAATCCCATCCTAAGCTATTGAATCCACCCTGAAGCTGACTCACTTTAAAAACTAATTTCCACACAATTAATGATTAACAATAATGCATATTACACTCCAGTGGCACTTAATAGTTTCAATCCAAAGACTTCTTCCCATTGTCTGTGCTGCTAATTTCCTAAACCTAATTTACTACACATTTTATGGAATTGTAAGTACACATACAAACTATGGTGTTCTTTAAAGGCGAGGATGGAAAAAAATGGGCTATGTAAAATCATTGCTATCCTGGGAATTTGCTATTCTAAATATCACTTGTCAAAAATGATCTAAGCTAAAACTACATATTTTAATTACCCTTTTTGCATTAGTCAGGCTGCATATTACTCAAAATTGGTTAAACCGCTCCAAATTGTCTTGGTTGCGCTTTGAAATCATGGCTGTTAAGTTTATTTCCACACATAAACTTATAATCAAAAATATAAACAAATGTTCCTACTACCAGAAATATTAGAACCTTCTCCACAAACATATATTAAAAGACTAAACGAGTCTGAAAACTTTTTTTTTTATCTAGTTATGTTATTAGAGAGCTAAATTAAATCTTTACTGGTGTTATCTCAGAAACATTAGTGTAATGTCCTGAATTGTTTCATTGTTATAATCTAATAATATGACTTGGTTTTCTTCCAGCTGTCTTTTTATAGCACTTGTTGTACCTAATGTATATAATTTTAGTAGAGGTGTGGTTGATTGTTTGTGCTATACTGCTTAGATTACAATGTAATTTTATCTGTCAAATAAGTCTGTATACAGATATGAAAGAAACACATAAACTTATAACCAAAAATATAAACAAACATTCCTTCTTCTTTCGGCTGCTCCCATTAGGGTCGCCACAGCTGATCATCTGTTTCCATTTCTTCCTGTCCTCTGCATCTTGCTCTGTCACACCAACCACCTGCATGTCTTCTCTCACCACATCAATAAACCTTATCTTAGGCCTTCCTGTTTTCCTGTTACCTGGCAGCTTCATCCTTAACATCTTTTTTCCAATATACTCTGCATCCCTCCTCAGCACATGTCCAAACCAATGTAATCTTGCCTCTCTGGCTTTGTCTCCAAACCTTCCACCCTGGGCTGACCCTCTAATATACTTATTCCTAGTCCTGTCCACCCTCGTCATACCTAGTACAAATCTTAACATCTTTAACTCTGCCACATCCAGCTCTGACTCCTGCCTTTTTGTCATTGCCACAGTCTCCAACCCATATAACATAGCTGGTCTCACTACCGTCTTGTAGACCTTCCCTTTCACTCTTACTGGTACTCGTCTGTCACAAATCACTCCTGACACTCTTCTCCATCCACTCCATCCTGCCTGTATTCTCTTCTTCACCTCTCTTCCACACTCACCATTACTCTGAACTGTTGATCCCAAGTATTTAAACACATCCACCTTCGCCACTTCTACTCCCTGCATCCTCACCATTCCTCTATCCCCCCTCTCATTCACACGCATATATTCTGTCTTAGTCCTGCTGACCTTCATTCCTCTTCTCTCTAGAGCATATCTCCACCTCTCCAGGGTCTCCTCCACCTGTTCCCTACTCTCACTACAGATCACAGTGTCATCTACAAACATCATAGTCCACAGGGACTCCTGTCTGATCCCGTCTGTCAACCTGTCCATCACTATTGCAAATAAGAAAGTAATTATAAAGTATAATAAACAAATGTTCCTGCTACAAGAAATATTGGAACCTTCTCCATGAACATATATTAAAAGACTAAACAAATATGAAAAGTTTTTTTTTATCCAGTTATAAGTTATTAAAGAGTTAAATTAAATCTTTACTGGTTTTATCTCAGAAATATTAGTGTAAAGTCCTGAATTGTTTCATTGTTATAATCTAATAATATGACTTTGTTTTCTTCCAGCTGTCTTTTTGTAGCACTTGTTGTACCTAATGTATATAATTTTAGTAGAGGTGTGGTTGATTGTTTGTGCTATACTGCTTAGATTACAATGTCATTTTTATCTGTCAAACACGTTTGTATACAAATATGAAAGAAAATTAAACATTTTTGGGAAAAAATATCACTTACCTCACTGTCTTTATTCTCAATGCACAATTCCTCAACTGTCCAGAATTCTTCAGAATAACCCTGATTTATCTCAATATATTTGACATATGTCTCTCATAGCATTTTTGATTTCCTGGTAAATTGATTGACATTATGTTCATTCAGTAAAGCCATCCATTAAAGATTCATACTACTTATTGTTCAAAAAATGCATGCTGACAGTAACATTTCAAAATATTTGTGGGGTTTCATGCCTACATTTGAATGTTTTGAGGTCTCTGTTCCACGATCTTGTGACATTCAACTCTAATGTTGCTTAAATGGTAAGTCAAGTGGAGCATCTCCCCTTGCTGCCAGTCATGCTGTAGGCCATTTTGTTTTAACAGGGCACCACTGTTTCTTTCTTTCTTTATATTTTTTATTTTTTTAGAGCAAAGAAACAATGTATATCTTTACAATAAAAATAAATAAATAAATCGTGAAAGAGTTCCCCTACAAGCACGGTGCCCAAGGCAACCATTTAGTTGGCGTGTGTGTAAGGCTGACCCTGTATGTAAATAATGTGCTCATTAGATTGGTTTGCTTATCAAAATGTGCAGTTGTCTTTACTAGACTGAGACTACTAAACACAGAGTTTAGCATTCTAGACTACAGCTTGTGGCAAGGTTCATGTTTAGAGTTCATGTCTTGAAATGAAGTTGAGCAACTGAAGTCACCCTTATAATAACTAAATTTTCCACTGACTCCCATAATTGTGAGAGCCGATGCTTTACTGCATGTAGACAGGATCCCAGTGGGATATAGAAGGAGGCCAAAGTGATTGACTTGCCTACAAAAAAAAACGTTCAGTGCGGCCACACATCAGTCATCATCCATCCATATCTCCCGCAGTTGTACTGGAGCACCTTATGCCACTAGTTTTGCAAAGCCATGTATTTTTCTGCTTAAGCAAGTGGATTATACTACTACACTATTCTATACCCCTTCCTTCTTAGCCTTTCATGTTCAGAATGGAAGAAATGAATATCAACACATCTGCTTTTCATATATATCAGCACATTGCCCAGCTTTACTGGTTTTTAATATGGATAATGTTAACAGAGGAAATTAAAAATAAAATAATTGTGTTATTATGAAGAAGGATTCATAGAAGAGAGTTATTCACTTATGCTGTGTTCTGTTATCTTAAGTAATGTTTTTGCATCTGAAGAATTCATGTAGGTGCATGTGTGTGTGTGTGTGTGTGTGTGTGTGTGTGTGTGTGTGTGTGTGTGTGTGTGTGTGTTTACACGTGTGCATGTGTGTGCCTACGTATGTGGGAGGGTGTTTGTGTGTGTTTGGGAGGCATCAGACATCATCTAGAGTTAATGAGAGCATATTCATTAGATCCGTACTACCAAGGGAAGAAGCACCACAGTGTATCAAACTGCCCAAATAAATCCTGCAAGCACGATGAAATAACGTACTGTTTATTACAAAAAACAAAAAAATCACATAAAGCGCTTTTCGTCAGGCCACATAGCCCATCTTCTTCAGATAATTATACAACATAGGACATAAACTATATAGGAAGTGAAAAGTCATCTGGTTCCTGAATCAACAGGAATCAGTTGCTCTTAAAGTGGCAACCACCTTCATTCATTACCTAAAATATGTAGCTTAAACAGCTCTCATCTACGCATTGTTTTAAAACATAATTTTAAAATAATAGACAAATATCGTAAAAAGATCTAAAACCAATAGTTATCTATTATGAAATATTAATGCAGTTAAAGTTAAAATTATATGTATGTATTTATATTTTTATTTTTATGTTCTAGTATAATAATCCTTAAAAGCATGTGAATATAAACATGTAAATAAAAAACAGCAAAACCTGACTTAAGAAGCTGAAAGTCAAATATGCTCTAAGACAATAGTAAGCATAGACCGTTTTAAACACAGCATAATACTCAACTCCTAACCAAATTTTTAAGTTGTAGTATACACTTAATTGAATACATTTCGTTAATGCCCGGAGGGTAACATGCAAAGGTACGTAATTTCCAACTCAATTCTAATTTCTCTAAGAGCAAGGAAAGAGGCCCTCCTCTAGGGTCATAGGGAAATACAATCTATAGCCCTAAAAGTAAAACCATGGGTGGGTGCTTTCATAATATGCCTGGCCAATGCGTTCTCTGATTTGTTAGACCTAATAGCGTATGTGTGTTCGTAAACCCTGTCCCTAAGCCTTCTGTCAGTTTTTCCAATATAGAAGGCAGGACAGGTATAACACTTAGCCAGGTATACCACTCCCTTGATGTTACAATCAAATTTGTACTTAGTATTGTATTCAAAACCTCTTATACTAAATTTTGTTCCCTGCTCCATATGTTTACAATAGGGGCATGACAAACACTTATTCATACCTGCATGGTTAAATGTAGTAGAGTTTGAGTACCGAGTTTCCACTAGATTCTTTAAGTTTTTTCCTTTTCTATAAACTATTTTAGGGAAGTCAATAGGGCCTCTTGGTAACATGTCATATGACATATCAGTGGTGATAGGTTTTACCTTTTCAAGGGAAACATGGATGAGTCTATTGAATCTATAATATGAAAGAAATACCTGTCATATTTCCAAATAAGTCTATACCACTTCCTGGGGGAGAAGATGAGATCAGCCTGAACAAAATTCTCTAGCAGCTGCAAGATAATGTAAGTATATACTTAACATTTACTGCTATGAATCTCTATGGAATGGATGATGAAAGAAAACTTGCAAAAGAGAGAGAGGTACTTATTGTTAAATAATTAGACAACAGAGGCATTGGAAAGCTAACTGAATTGCTCCTTGTAAGATTCTACAAAGAAAATGAAGTTAGATTTATTTAAACACTCTAAGAAATGAATCATACAACAATATGAGCTATAATATGAATGCATTTTTCAAATTAATATTAATATAATTTGCACCCAGGCCTATTTGTGGTCTTCAGTTTAATCCTATTTGTTCCATCACTTGGCAGATTTTTTTTAGACTAACTTATTGGGACTGTTGATCACACATGCATAATTAATTTGTGTGAGAATTTTTATGCTACAAAGTCTGAGAATATTGGGAGGGTCTATATTAGAACATCGAAGTTTCAAAACTTTGAGTGTTCTAATATCGACCCCTATTCAGCAAAAGCTGAAAACATCGAACATACAGAACAGCGAATATTTTCCTAGGGAAAAAATTTGCTGTTCTAAAACACATACACACAACACAAGCACACCAAACAAACAGAAATCCACACACATACACCTAAAATCTTGCACCTAACCCTACACTAAACAATCTACACTCCACTAACTATCCACTTACCTTAATCCAAACCCTAACCCTAAGGTCCATCACTATCACACACTCACCTCACCCGCACCCTAACCCTAACTCACCTACCCCACCCTAACCCTCACGTCCACACAATCGCACACTTACCTGACCCGCAACCTAACCCTCACGTCCACACAATCACACACATACCTAACCCACGCCCCAACCCTAACGTGCCCTAACCCTCACGTCCACACAATCGCACTCATACCTAACCCGCACCCTCACCCTAACTAACCTAACCCGCACTCAGTCGCATACTTACCTGAACCCGACCTGTAACTTTTCACCACAGTGCTGAAAATACCGAAGCAACAGGAATGGAAAAATGAATACTTTCCCTAGGAAAAAATTCGGTTTTCTGTTGCTTCGATATTTTCAGCTTTAGCTGAATAGGGGTCGATATTAGAACATTTGAAGTTTTGAAACTTCGATGTTCTAATATAGACCCTATTGGGAGACAGACTCTAATATGATGACATTGTAATATGCAGAAGTTTGAATAAATATTGTAGTAGAAAATAGTTTTCACTATTACAAGGATATTATATACGTTTTCCTTTGTTTAGCTTAACTGATTGGGATCCACATAGTTTGAGTAATGTTAAAGAGAAATTGAACCAAGACCATGTAGTTTTACAAAAGTACTTAAGTGTATGCAGAATGAATTATCATTAGATTATTAAAAGGAAGTATAGTTTTCATTGTTATGGTTCCAGCGCATTTTAACTATAACAGTTTATGTAAGAATGTCATATGGCAACATACTTAGAGAAATTCATAAGCCAAAGTAGTGTGATTTCAAAGCAGAATATTTCTTAAGATATGAAACATTTTAATTGGCTATTGATGGCCTCATTTTGCAAGCAAAGTTTTTTTTTACATTTTATATAGGTGTGTATGTATTCTTATACTTACATTACAAATTTACCTCAGATATGTGAAACACCATATATTAGGTCATGTAAGATATTATTTAACATTGTATGTAATCATTATCAGAAATACAAGTAAGTCAAATTTGAAATGAACATGGAAAGGAAAAAGAGACATAGGTTCATAGGTTCATAGGTTCATACTAGGCTATCTGCCCTAGGGCATTTATAAGCCTAGCCAGAGTGTTGTTTGGCTTTCGCCACCCATTTTAAATTAATTTTGCTATGCCCTTTTTCGAGGTTAGTATACTGTGCCTCTGTCTAACAGTGACACAGAAGTGATACCCGGGGTAAACCTACGATCTCCCATCCAGTCATCAAGATTCCTCTTGAAGAGAGTCAATGAGGGACTCTGCCTAACCTGGACTGGGATTTTATTCCAGAGTGAAGGGAACATCTGGGTTATGAATCTGTCCCTCCAGCATGTCCTATTTATTTCAGTGCTGAGGTTCAAGTCTCTCAAGCGCGTAGCTCGATGGGATTTGGATTTTCTGAGGTGCAGCATATCCATTAATTCTGGGTTGGACATGGCTTTATACGTCAGGCACAGATCACCTCTGAGCAGGCAGTATGCCACTGAGTAGAGCTGGAGTTTCTTTAACCTGGCAGCATATGGCATCTGTTTGAGCCCTTTGATCCTCTTGGTGAGGTACTTTTGGGGTCTTTCCAGTTGCTGCAGGTGTCTGGTAAGGTACATCCCAAAAGGGGCATTGTACTCAATTATGGGCCTGATGAGGGATAAGTAAAGAGGCACGATGACCTCCCCTGATCTAGCTGTGAATCCCTTCATGATTAGGTGGGCTATATAAAATGTTTTTCTAACCACTTTGGCCACGTGGTTGTCAAATGAGAGATTGCTATCAACTTGGGTCCCCAGGTCCCTAATTACTTCTTCTGTACTTAATGGATTACCACCTATGTGGTAATTTGTGGGCACTTTGTTTTTGCCAAAGGGGATGACTATACACTTTTTGGCATTTAGCTTGAGGCCATGGCTCTGGCACCAGTTGTCTGTTTCTATGAGGCCCTTTTGGAGGATGCTTGTGTCGGGTAGTGAGTCAATTATGGCGCCCAGTTTGCAGTCATCTGTGAACTTGGTCAGCCACAGTCCTTCCATGTTGGCCTATACCTCTGAGAAATATATACCGAACAAGAGAGGTCCCAGGACTGAGCCTTGTGGGATGCCACTTGTAACTGGTTTGGAGTCTGACATGGCTCCAGCAATTGTAACCATGTGGGTTCTGTCCTTGAGCCAGTTTGCAACCCATCTAGTGACATAGGGGTTTATATTTAAGCTGGTGAGCTTATCTATAATGCCCGAGTGGGTTATTGTATCGAAGGCTTTTGCGAGGTCCAGTTAGGCTGTGTGGACCACCTTCCCCTCGTCAATGGCCTTGGTGACTGTTTCAAAGAAATTGACCAGGTTTAAGAGGCAGGATCTGCCCTGAACAAAGCCGAACTGGGTAGGATCCAGTGTCTGTAGGTCCCCAATATCTTTATTTATGAGGTCCATGATGATCCTTTCCATAGCTTTGCAGACCAAGCTAGTCAGGCTTATGGGGCGATAGTTTCCAGGATCCGTTGAGGCACCACCTTTGTTGGGAGGGCCACTGTTGCTGTACGCCACTCTTTGGGTACATATCCTGTAGTAAGGCTGAGATTGAACAGTAGTTTTATGTTTGGGTTTAGCTCTTCTTGGAGTTCATGTAGGACACAGCCCGGGACACCGTCTGGTCCCATTGATGCTGTGTTTTTTGCTTTGAAGAGGGCGGCTCTTACCTGAGCATCTGAGATGTCAGGGGGGCAGCACTCTACTGGGATAGATATTTGCCCTTTTGGTGGGGAGGGGGGGGAGTTTGCATTGAACCTGTCAGCTAGGATGTTGGCAATGTCTGTGGGTTCGGTGTATTTTTTGTCATTTTGGACTAATTCTGAGCATATCTGGGAATTCCCACCCAGGTTCCTAACATAACTAAAGAAAGCCTTGTGATTATCCTTAGTGTCCTGTGCAATTTTTCTCTCGAAGCTGGCCTTAGACGGTTTTATGAGTGCCCGTAGTTTTTTGCTAATACTGATCAGAGATGGCTTCCCTTTTTGGGATTTTGCTCTATCATGTAGTAGCTTCCTCCTTCTATTGTATAGTTTGTTTATGGCTGGGGTCCACCAGACAGGACGTCTGCCTTTGGAGGATTGGGTCTTGGTTTTATTTGGGATTGCATGATGCATGCATTCCTGAAGGTGTTCATAGAATGCGTTTATAAAGGATTCTGCGGTCTGGGCCGTATTTTCCACAGGCCGGGGCTTTGAAGGATTCCACCTCGGTTTTGAGGAGTGTGAAATTTGCTTTAGAGAAGTTTTTCACTGTGGATTTCTGGGCAGGGGGTGGGGTCGGGATGTGAATATCCAGTGAGATTAGTTTATGGTCTGATCTTACCAGTGAGGGATACACTTCTGGTCTGGAGCATAGAGTCCCCATGTTGGTGATGATCAGGTCCAGTATGTTTTCCCCTCTTGTGGGAGTGGTAACAAGTTGTTCCATAGCATTTGAGTTTATAAATTCTAGGAACTTTTGGGATAGGGTGTTGGAGCTAGAGTAATGCTCCCAGTCTATGTTTGGGTAGTTGAAGTCGCCCAATATAATGGTGTTTGGAGAGACCTTCATATTTTCCAGTGTTCTCAGGAAGGCCGAGTGGAGTTCCTGGGTTTGGGAGGGTGGTCTGCAGCAGGCTATAAACTGGAAGGCAGTTTTACCCACTGTTAGTTGCACATGGATAGTCTCTGATGCTTTGTGCTGTGCCACCAACCTGGAGGTGTGGGTATCTTTGACGAATATTGATACTCCCCCTCCTTTTGTGGTTCGGTCCAAGTTTTGGGGCCGAAAAGCATGGTATGAAATATAACCTGGTAGTGCTGGGGTGCTCTCGGGAGCCTCGAACCAGGTTTTTGTTACTGCACAGATATCGATGTTCTCCATGCTAAGGAGAGTTTCGAGTGCATGCATCTTGAGGTTTAGACTTCTGGCGTTGAGTAGCATTACTCTTAGTTTCTTATCCCTTGTGATACCTATGGAGGTGGGTTTGTCTTTTGAGCCTTGCCTAAAAAAGGCACTATGGGGGTAGCAAGAGCCTTTGCCAATATCCGAAAGCCCAGGGGTGACAGGTGCAAGCCATCCCTAGCGAAGCATCGTGGCTTGTCAAGCATGTCATCCCAGGCTGACAGGCATTGGATCCCCTTTGAATGACACCAATACTTAAGCCAATTGTTGAAATTGATCATCTTGTCTTTATATTGTGGCATCATTCTTGGTGAGGGTAAGATGCTACTCAAGGTCAGGGTCATACCGGCCTGGGCTACATGCTCAGAGAGCTCCTCTATGTCTCGTTTCATGTAGTCCAGGGAGGTACATCTCAGGTCATTCACACCAGCATGGACAATGACTGAGTCATATTTGTACTTGCCTTGGAGTGACCTGAGTGCTTGTGTTATGTGGCGGATCCTAGCGCCCGACAGGCAGCTCACCGTGACCTTCTTCTTGTTCAGCCTGGTGAGCGGGACGTCAGTGTGCCTGACGATAGAGTCACCTATTACAAGTGTATCAGGTGTGTTGTTTAGCATTAAGGGCTGTGACTGTTCGGCACACTGGCTTTGTTAGCTATGTGTTGCACGTGTTTTGTTTTGGGGTAGCGATTGCTTGGGTGTCCGCTTTGGAGGTCTCTGCTGCTTAGGCAGATTTTTATTTAGAGCCTCTGAGTATGTATTTGTGAGTTTATGTGTTTGGTTTGCTGTCGTGGTAGGTCTATGTAAGACTGGAATTGTAGTGAGTGTGGTTTCCTTCTCCTCCTGACTGGTTACGCCAGTACTGAGTTGAGAGAGCTTAGCCTCCAATTTGGCTATATGGCTGCATCTCTCACGTGTTGGAATTTGTTGGGAGGAGAAGAGGGTTGTCTGTGTACATGAGGGAGTTGTAACATTGCCTCAAGATTCCCAGATTCACCAGCTGGATCGGAGAGGAGATTGACAACTGACCTTTGGCCATGCTAGAATAGTATTGGGAATTCCTTTATAATTGAAAAAAAGGGCCATTGGGGAACAAGGTACTCAAGCGGAGTTTGTGAGAGTGTAATGCTTTTAATTTTTTAGTGCTGACTTATATAATTGCTTTAGTGAGCAAGTGCCAGGTAACTTAAATGCAATGTGTTACAGGTAACTTAAATGCAAAAACGACAAACAGTAACTTTCTTTCAAGTGAAACAAGGAAATAAGTACAGTAATGAAATGCAGATATCACTAGGGCTCCACAGAAGCACTGAAATGCCGTGTTTTAGGTGGAATTAGCATTTCAGGGAAATAACAAGCAAACAAACAACAAGCATACAAGCAAAGCTAGATTCAGCAGGCCTGGATCTAGTCTATGCTACAGCAAACAAGGTGTACCAATTTCAGTAAGAAACAGTTCAAATATGCAGGCACTATAAGCCTTTAACCAGAAATTCCCAGCTCAGAAGGGCAGAGTCCAGCCTCTCCTCCCACAAGAGTGCAGACCACGAACCATCTTAATGTAAAATAACTGGCCCAAAGCCCAAGTGCTTAAACCAGAACTAATACACTTTTAGAATAACAGACACTGAGCCCTCAATCAGCAGTTCCCAACTTAGAAGGATGTAAGCTACCTGTCCTGCCACCACAGTGCAGGCCACAAACCTTCCTAATGTAAAACAACTGGTCTGAAGCCCAAGTGCTTAATCCAAAAGACTTAGAATGATAGCTACACTTTAATCAAGTTACTACCAAGCAGTAATAAATACAATTGAATACTTTAAAGAATGCCTGGATTAGTGCTCAAGTTATACAAACAAAGCTAGATTCAGCAGGCCTGGATCTAGTCTATGCTACAGCAAGCAAGGTGTGCCAATTTCAGTAAGAAGCAGTTCAAATATGCAGGCACTATAAGCCTTTAACCAGAAATTCCCAGCTCAGAAGGGCAGAGTCCAGCCTCTCCTCCCACAAGAGTGCAGACCACGGACCCTCTTAATGTAAAATAACTGGCCTGAAGCCCATGTGCTTAAACCAGAATTAATACACTTTTAGAATAACAGACACTGAGCCCTCAATCAGCAGTTCCCAACTTAGAAGGATGTAAGCTACCTGTTCTGCCACTATAGTGCAGACCACAAACCTTCTTAATGTAAAACAACTGGTCTGAAGCCCAAGTGCTTAAACTAAATGGCTTAGAATGAGTTACACCAAGCAGTAATTAATACAATTGAGTACTTTTAAGATGACGCAAATGCAAAATAAAGTAGGAAGAAATACAAATACAGTAAAAGCAGATATATATATATATTTTTTTTTCACAACTGAACGTCTTAGATCACAGAAGGTTGAAACCTGAGACAGCTTTTAAGAAAGAAATCTCAAAAGAACCAATGAGGTGCTTAGTCTAAGCTGTAGTCCAGGTGACCTCAGTCAGCCAATGACCTCAAACAATTCTCTCTCACTGAAATGCCTGATGGCTTTGGCTAAACCAAGATGTCACTGAATACGTGCTCAGGCACACAGCCTCCACAAACACTAGGCCCAAATACAAGCCTAAATATGGAAATGCTACAAATATCCCCACTACTTAGAACAAACTGCAGAAATGTTTCTCACAGCTGAAAAGCAGCAGTGAGCCTTTAAATGAAAGTTTTAAACAGCTAAAGGAGCCTCTAGAAAAAAGAGTTTAAGTGCAACAAGTTATCAGAAACAAACAACCCAACAGATGCTTAATAAAAGTGGACAATTTCCAGTTAATACCTCACACACAGTGAAACTAGCTAGAAAAATACACAGTACACAAAGTGCTATAAATAACAAAGAAATAAAGAACAAAATAAAAAACAGGATACTTAATGTTATATATTATAGCTCCAAGTTTCCTCAGTGTCCTTCCTTCTATTAGCTCAGTGTTTTGGTCTTGTTAATGATGTTAATTATATGGTTCTGAAAGCTCACAGACATGATTGAAAGCAATTATGTAACAGACAAATTCTGAAAATATGAAATCAAATCATTCAATGAAAGTATGGATTAGAGAGCTTTTAAAGAAACTTTATACATTTTTTGAGTAAATTAGACAAGTGTACAGAGGAACTAACATTATACTGCCTGAATGGAGTAACACTATAGTTACACATCTGATGTATTCATAGTTGGCTTCTGAGACCTCTTAAGGGCATAACGCCAGATAATGAATTGAAGGGGGTCCCCCTATACCAGGAATATGCACTGAGATTCACTAATATTTTGGATTAATGAATCTCATTACCTAGTCTGAGCATAGCCCAAAGTTACCCAAGAACTTGGTGGGGCCTCTGAGTCTGGCATTTGTTCTTTAGTAATGTAGCTCTTCCTGTTTGTCAAAGATTGTATTGTTAGCAGTGAGCCAGGTCTGATGTAGAGGTGAAGCTTAATGGCCAAGAGTCTGTCCAGTGGAGGAGCACCACCTGTAGATCAGCATGGCTGCCATGCAGACATTTGCCTCATTCCAGGATAAAATACAAGCATACAGGGCCATGAGTCAATTAGGGAATTAAATCTGTTTTTGAAAAAGAACAATGCAAGTAATTTGGGGATGGCTTGTCTATGCCGAATTATGAATGGGCATGGTCTCAGACTTTCTCCCTGACCCATGAAGCTTCTAGTATAACTGCACCTGTATACAGATTCTACATCTTCAAGGGAAACTTTGATGAGTTCATTGACTCTATAACATGAAGGAGATAACCTGTCATATTTCCAACTGTGTCTACACCAGTTCCTTTAGGAGAAGCTGAATTCACCCTTAACAAATTTCTCAAAGGGTTGCAAGATAATGTAGGTATGTACATAACATATTTCAGGGCAGTCTAGCTTCCCAAGTACTACCTGTAGTGCATAGTCCTTCATACAGGTGGGGCATCTGCCTAGCCAAGAATCCCATTGCATTCAATGAGCAACTTTTGTTCCAGCACTAATCCACTTGATGTATAATGCAAAAATCATAATTTGATGTAGGCTATCAGTGCATTGAATCACACACCCCTAGCCTTCTTCCTAAGAGTGATCATCCCAGATAGGTAAAGTACAGTTGTGTTAGGAACTTACCATAAGTTTAGATGGTTGAGTAGCTTCACTGTTGCAGTAATACGTCTTGGGATTCTGCTGAGATGAAGCCTGAGAACTGCCCAAATATCAGAAAATGTCACCCCCCCATGGCTCAGCAGATGTCAAAGCTATAAAGAGTCATCAACTGGTGCCATCTTCAGGTCTATCTTGTCCCTAATCAGAGACATCCTCTCAGTCAGGGGAGCCAGGAGCACAACCTGCCCATATATGCCTTAGAGCATAGCATAGTAGGGGGATTAGGGATGGGAGATCTAACTGGAGGTGGAATAATTACATTGTGGAAGGATACCCAACCCAGCTCTGGATAAAAGAAAGAAGGGGGGGGTTGTGTGGGAAATTACATTGCATCAGTGAAGGTACTCAAACATCTACATTTATGGTAAGTACCTATCACAACTGCACTATGTTTTTCTTAGTTCACTGTTGCATAAATACCTCTTGGGAAGATTCTCAGAGCTAAAAAAAAGTAGGGAGGTTGGTCAGAGGCAGAACTAGGAGAGAGAGATTAGTCCCTGCAAGATGGCTGAAGCAACCCATACCCTGGCCTTGGATGCAAAACCTGGAATATAATGCTTGGAGAAGGTGCGGACAGAAGTCCACACGGCTACCTTCAAGATACTGCAAAACTCCTCTAAGGAAGGTGGGTAGCAGCTTTGGCCCTTGTGGAATAACTCTTGATCTTATGGGGTGCTGGACTTCCACGATGGTAATAACAGAAGGAGGTACAGTTTGCAATCTGTTTGGATGTGGTGTGCATATTTACAGCTCTTCCTTCCTTTCCTTTTGCAAAGGCAACAAATAGTTGGCCAGCTTTTCTGCAAGATGTAGTTGTGTCCAGATAGAATCTGAGCTGCCTATGCACATCCAAAGAGTTTAGGACTCTTTCACCTTTGTTTTATGGACATGGAGAAAAAAAAACAGGGAGGATGATGGTTTAATTCAAAGAAAGAGCAGATATCTCTTTGGACATAAAAAACAGGGATTAGTACCAAGGGTTACCCTATCTTCATGAAAGATCAAGAAAAGTTCCCTACATAGCAGAACTTCGAGTTCAGAAATATGCCTAGCAGAGGCTAAAGCTACTAAGAATGCTGTTTTCCAAGTTAGTATTTTGATTTCAGCTAAAGAAGCAGGCTCAAAGGGAATAGGATTAGTTTTTCCAGCATAAAGTTTAGGTTCCTAGGGTCCTAGTCCATGGGAAGGAGAAGGCATCTATCCTCCATGCTCATTGGAAAGTGAAGAATCCCTTTAAAGAATGATTCATGAACTGGTGAGAAAAGATGGGGATCCTGGGGTAAGTAGGCAGAGATGGCTGAGGCATGAAGTTTGATTAAAGCATAAGACAATCCTTTCTTGTAGAGTACTGGTGGGTATCTAGGAACCAGATGTAACCAAGCTTGCAGTGGCTGTTCCCCTCTGTGAATACACCAGAGAAAGAATTGAGTCCATTTTGAAATATAAGATTTTCCGGTGCTGGGTCTCCTAGCCAGATTTAGGATGAGTAAGCCATCCTCTGAGGAAGGCTGCCTGGAGGGTATAAATGCTAAATCATCCAACCTGCCAGTTTCAGTGTACTTATGTGAGGGTGTAATGTGTACCCCTTGTTTTAGGTGAAGGTATCCACTTCCAGGGGCAGTATCCATGGCTTCTCCTTAGCCATTCTCAGTAGTATGGAGAAACAGTGCTGCTTGAGCCACAGAGGAGTCAGTAGGATCAACTTTGGCCTCTCTTCCCTGATTTGCTATAGTAGCTTTGGAAATAAGGAATAAGAGAGTCAAGGTTTATGTAAAGAGACCAGTTCATAGGAAGAAGAAGGTGTCTGTCCTCCCTTCTCCGTTCTCTGGAGCTCTTGTGCAGAATTTTTTGAGCTGACTGTTTTTGATTTAGACAAAGAGGTCTACTTCTGGTACACTCCATCTATAAGTCAAATGAAGGAATATCTCCTTCTTGTACCTCAACTTGTTTGGATCTACATTTGTCCCATTTAGAGAATATGCCAGGATGTTTTTTGTCCTGGTAGGTGTGCCAGGCAGGCCAGACCTAATCCTAGTTCTACTTCCTATGACTGCATGCCCAGTCTATAGAATGACTATGAGTGGTTGCCTCCTTATTTGTTGATGTACCACATAATTGTGGTATTGTATGTTTTTGTGAAAAAGGTACCCATTTTCTTTTGAGCTTTGAATGCAATCAGTACCCTGTGGACTGCCACCAACTCCTTGAGGCTGATGTGTTTTATATTAAGAACACTTTTCCAGGTACCATGTACAGCCAACTCTCCTGAATAAGCTCCCCAAGTCAAGTCTGAGGCTTCCATTGTTAAGGTTTGGATGCCCAGATGATAACCCTATGGTTGGTACTGAAGACTTGTATCCACCACTAGAGATCTTGCTTGATGCAGGGGAGGAGGGGAGTGTGAGTTTGCAGGCAATGTTGGCATTCGCACTAGCAATCTTTAGGTACCATTGTATTTTTTCATATGGAGTTTGACAGGGCAAGTCATCAGTATGCATCATGCCATAAAGTCATGAACTGTCAGGAATTCCCTGGCTACGATAGTGGTCCTTTGTGATATTTTCATGAAGTATTGTGATAGGAACAGGAAAGATGTCTTCTGGTTCCTGGAGTCCAGTTCTGTACCCAGAAATATTACTTAGGTTGAGAGTTGGAGGTAGGACTTCTAGAGGTTCAAAGAGAACTCTACTTTGGAGAAGTATTCTGTGGTCAACCCAAGGAATTCCTGAACTTCTTCCAGATATGAAGCCTGAATGAGGCAGTAATCCAGACAAAGGTAGATGTGGATACCCTAAAAATTCTATCACCGAAGCCAGATATTTTGTAAAGACTCTGAGAGCAGTTGACAAGCCAAAGGGCACAGCACAAAACTGGTAGTCAGAGCCCAACACCTTGAAGTGGAAGAACTACCTGTATTTCTGTGTTATGTTTATATGGATTTAGGCATCCTTCAAATCCAAGGTAATCAAATAAGCTTCTGGAAGGATCAGGTGAAGAAGCTTCTGCAAGGTAAGCATCTTGAATTTTGGGACCAGTAGGAACCTGCTCATTTTTGAGAGGTCTAGAAGGGTCTCCAATAACCTACTTTTCTTGGAACTAGAAACAATGTGGAGTATAATTCTGTTCCTAGCAGATTGTTTGGGACTGGTTAAATGGCTCCCTATGCCAGAAAGTTTTGGATTTGAGTTTTATCAGTTGTTGTTAGTCTTTAGTGAATGCCTGAGAAGGTGGGAATTTTTGAAAATTTTATCCTGTATCCTGACTTTATGTGGTTTTATACTTACATGTCTTGGGTAAAGTTGGGCCAGTGAGGGTAGAAGATGGGGCAGCCTGCCACACATTTTTCCTGGTAGAGACAGGATGGGGTTTGGGGTTGGGTTGAGATTTTCTGGGTAGGGGGACATGTAGGTGGTCTGCTGAGTCAGAGCTATTCCTTACTTCTTTGCTGGATACCTGGGTCTGAGAACCACCAGCGCTGGATTTTAGGTGGTTGTCAATGACTTGTGTTTTAGACTTTCTTTTCTTTATTGTCATTACTTTCAGTCAGTGTGGCAGGAAAGGACCAGATATTGTTGGGGTAATTTCTGATGAAATCTAATGGGGATCTATTGTAATGTCTTTATTTAAACAGTCTTCACTTTCTTGAATATTTCTCCAACCTTGGACCCCAAATGGAAATCTTTGTCAAGACAGCATCTTGGACCATGGCTTAGCATGCTCTGGCAGAGACTGCTCCCTCAGCCAAATATGTCTCTGGATAACTGACTTTATGGCAGCTGCTCTGCAAGCTGCATTTGAAGCATTAAAGCCATGTTTGAGGGACTGTTTGGCAACTTGGGTGCTAACGTTGCATAATCCCAACATCTCTTTCTGGAGAGCATTAACCTTGATAACCTCTACCTTAAGCGTCATCTGATCAATCAAAGACTCCTGATATTTAATGATATGAAATTCAAGGCTCTCAAGGCCAGAGTAGCTGATGTGTAATCTTTTACCAAAATCAGTCAAGAGCTGAACTTGACATATAATTTGGGAGTAGATTGCTGGAACAGCAACCTTTGGAGTCCTTGGAATCTGAAGAGATCACTTTAGGATCCACAACAGGGACTTTATACAGATGCTTGCAGGAGTCAAAAACTCTGTAGAAATGGTCAGATTTCCTTTGTACAGGATATTGGAGCTCAGGCTACAAGGATGTGTCCTGAACCACATCATCCATACTTTCGGGAACTGGAGGAATAAAGGTTTGATCTCAAGAAGAACCTCTTCTTTGACTGTGGATATTCCTGGGCACCCTAATTAAAGGATTCTTTCATTTCATGTTAGGTGTCCCCAAAACAGAGGTCATCTGGTGTTGAGGTTGAGGTTAAAGTGTTTTCTGACTTTGAGTTAGCATAGGACCCAGAAGAGAACTGGTCAACATACTCCAACTCATCATCCTCAGTGTCAGAGGAATAAGAGGACTCCTGTGGGGATAGGTCCCTCTTTCTCTTTATAAGAAAGATTCCTGGGTCAGGGGCCTTTCAAAGTAGCACTGCCTGGATCCATGAGACAAATCCATGAGATCCTCAGCCATGTTGAACAAATCCTGCTGGTAGACCTGTGGATAGTAAGGCTTTGGTCCATACTGCTGAGACTGGGGCTTAACCGATGATAGTTTTTTTTGCCTTTGAAAGCTTGGGCCTGCATTTGGCTGTGTCATTGGTCAGGGAGGCCTCAGACTGTGGGTGGGTGGCCAAGACCTGGATCCAGTCCCTAGTACCACCTTACACATGAAAATATGAGTGATATTGCCCTCCCCCTCCGTAATCAAGATCCCAGCATAAGAAGCTGACACCTCCCCATGGGCTGCAGACCCAATTGACACTTGTGGCTACTTGGCCTGAGTGGACATTGGTGCAGTATGCAGCATGGCAGCACCCTAGCAGTCTTGCCAGTGGTCTCTCCAGTGTGAGATGTTTCAGAGCGGGCACTGAAATCACCTCACCTCCTTCAAACAATCTCAAGCCTCAACGGGCTATTGTAAACCACAGAAGGGTAGTCAGCACTACTTGTCTTCCTGATGCTTCTCTTTCCTTTTGTGCAGGAGGTCTTTGGAAGCACCAGTGGATGCCATGCCACAGTTAGCCTATGCCATGGTGAAATGCCTTTTGCTTTAAATACTTTTGCCAACATTCAGGCCTGTGCTTATAGTGCAGATGTTTAAGGATGTGCACTGGGAATAATTGAGCATGTCATGCTCTGGTCCCAGGCAAAACAAACGGAAGTGTGGGAATCCCAGTGGGGAATATGTTTTCCACACTATAAGCAATTGTTGGAAGACTTTTCTGACATCTAATAGGTAGTGTAGAATAATGATAGAAAGTTTCTCCAATGGGTACTTATCCAAGAATTCTTTTGGCTTCAGGACTGACCAATCAGAAGTGTAGCTAGGGTAGGATGATGAGGACAGCCACCTTGGATGCAAAGTATTAGGTGGTGTGACTGAGATATGCTGATTGAGGGGCAGTGCAGTACTGGTATTCATTTCTGTAGTAGCATTTCTAAATACAGTTCATTTCAGCTTTTCTGGTCAGCACTGTAGTACTATATGTAGTGGTATAAGCTGTAGCAAGTGGCTACAGTAGCGGTATAAGCTGTAGCAAGTGGCTTGCTAGTTTCTTTTTTTTTTTTTTTTTGCTCCTCAACTTGCAGTCAAACGGTGCAGAAATGGGACCTGGTTGGCTTCTTTTTTAGGGGTGCCAGATTTCAGCATGACACTGGTCTCTATATGAAACAGCTATGGCTCTAAGACCAGAGTACTGAGATGTAAAGTTGAATTGGACTTTGACAGCAAGAAAGAGCTGAAGATAGTGTCACCTGATGACCATTTACAGCTCTGACGCTTTGGATGGTACACATGGGAGAAGGGCAAATTCTCTGATATTTGGGCCAGCCTTGGGCTTCCACTCATCAGATAACCAAGAGTTATAACCTTTGCACATGTTCTTTAAGAGGAAGTATCTATTTAGTACAACAAGAAATAGAAATAGAACAGTGTATATTCATTTGGAAAAATTGTATAAATGTTTAAATCCCCATACAAATACAGTGATATTGTATTGTATGTAAAAATTGTAGTATCTTAATAAAACTACAATGGCAAAACGCATATTGAATATTTCTATTCTATAAAAAGGGAGCATTAGCTATGTATGTGCCTGCATTTTATAGGAGTTTTCATGTTGAGAATGAAAAAAAAAAGTACAATATGTGAGGTTATACAGTATAAATTCATGTTAAAATGCTTCCTATTTGGAAGACTCAGTCATGGTGTGTAACAGCAGGTGAATACTTTAGGATGGGGTTGCAGTACTAAAATGTGGATATTTCCTAATTGGTCTCTATTGTCACATGGTATATTACAATATAAAGTATATTACATATATTGTGGATGGATATTTGCAAAAAAGCTTAATATTAAAATTCCTATTATATCCTACACATTACAAAGTAATGCTAATATTAAAGCCCTATTAGATCCTACACATTTTAAAATTCCTGCTTTAGAATTAAGACAGAGAACTCCAAAACCATTAATCAGCAGGATCAATCTGTAAACAAAGAAAACCAGCAAGCAGAATGCAGGACAGAAATATCACGGTGTCCACAGGACTTAGCTATATTCCAGATGATTGCTACATGTATTTTAATTATGAGTTTATCAGCAGGCCAAGACTTGATTTTATTTTTATAACAAGATAAGCTCAAAGGCACACCAATAGCACAAACTCCAAAAATCATTAGCGAAAAAACCTTTATTGTGGCAGAACTGCATCAAAAAGTGAGCGCTTTCACGTTCAGATAACGCTTCTTCAGACTTCAATGTTAAATGAATGAATTGCCAACATTTATATACATTTTATAGAAGCTCAATTCATCTTAATTAGTCTAATAACTCAGTTTTTTATATAATGCTGTGTTTTTTCTCTGCCTTTGGTTTTAATTGATAGATATTTTCTGCATATTTATGCATATTGAGCACTGGCACTTTAAATAATCCATGAAGTTAATTGTTTGATTAATGAATTGAGCTTCTATAAAATGTATATAAATGTTGGCAATTCATTCATTTAACATTGAAGTCTGAAGAAGCGTTATCTGAACGTGAAAGCGCTCACTTTTTGATGCAGTTCTGCCACAATAAAGGTTTTTTCGCTAATGATTTTTGGAGTTTGTGCTACTGGTGTGCCTTTGAGCTTATCTTGTTATTTCGCCATTTGCTGCATTTGCTCTACCAAGGCACTTTATCCAGCATAGGTGACTGTTTCCTTTTATATTTGATTTTATTTTTAGTATGCAGTATCTGCAGAAAAGTTAAAGCCTTGTGAACAGAAGTGTCAGATGCCGTGGATGTAAAGATACCATAAAAAATTTGATGTATCTGAGTAGGACATTTATGGCTCTTCAGATCCAGAAATAAAAGCAAACTGTCTAGATGGGTGCTTGAATAAACAACTGCGTAAAGATTCAGGGACAGGCTAACACTAAGCTGTGCAGGAAAGTGTTTTGCTAAGCAACGAGGCTTTATGTTATTGAGTATAAAGTGTTTTTTTTTTTGTATTCTATATAAGTAGAGAACTCATATATATTAAGTGCAAACTGTTTTACTTAATCCATAGGTTTTGGTACAAAGATTGTTGATGATACAAGCTCAGGAGATGCATGAATAAAGGAAATTGATGGGCTTCAGTCTCAAACATGCTACACAGGTACAGAGAAAAAAACATTGGTCAAACCAGCACCATTCCATTTAGCACAAACATTGAATAATGATTCACATTAAAATGTGTCCTTAACAGAAGTCGAGGCACAATCACATGTAACGACTGTGATGTGAAATTTATTATACCAGAGACTATTTATTTATATGGTAAAAACATTGTATACACAGCACAGATGACATACACAGGTAAAATGAAGTAGTTATATGTTTGTAGGTTATGAAACGTGGATTGTACAAAAACAAAAGTAACTGATCAGATTTGTGGCAAAACAAGAACTAATTCAATAAAAGTAAACAATAATAACTGACAGGGAGGGCATTGCAGAAAAAATAATGGTCTGCCTAGGAGTATTGTGAGGTCTGCCTAGGAGTATTGTGAGGTCTGCCTAGGAGTATTGTGAGGTGTGATGCCACAACCAGAGGGTAGACCCACCCCTGAAATTCCATTATTTCCCTAAAATGCTCATCTTGGAATGCATTATTGAGCTTAGGAAATGGCCTGTGTTTTTTTTTCTGATGATTTTTATTGAATGGTCTTGTAATCTTAAAGGATGTTTTTGAATGTGTTTTGGTGAATGTTAGAAAAGTAGTCCACTTTCTTGTTTGTTTACTGAAGAACACTTCTCATCTAGAAGTAATGAAATAAAGCCAGCGTCAGTGGCTTAATATTTAACATCTCTTATCTCTGATGCTGGAAGATCTAAACTCTGGGTTCTCTTCCTATGCCAAATGCTTGAATTTGTTTTCCAATAATGATACTGTATTGCAGCTTAAGAGCTGCTGTACTCCTGAACGTGCCATTCTTTGGATGAGATATTAAACCAAAACCTCATCTGCCCAAGCTGGTGATAGCTCAGTTATGTAAAAGGCACCAGACACTTATTCAAGAGGGTAGGGGTTCTTTATTAAAATATTTACTTAATTCGCAGCATCATATTCTTTTCCTGTATTCTTACATATTCTCATTACAATAAAGTATTAAATGTTTATTACAATATAACTATTTCATAGTTAGATTTACTCTCTTTATTTATTTATTTCTTATTATATAACCCTTTTCTACATCTTCCTAACTAAAGAATCTATAATTCTGATTGATCGACACTAATGCTGTTGATCCTAAATTGTCAGTGAGAAGAGAGATCAGCGGTGTACAAAAAGCGAAAGCAGTACCTGCCAAATCTCACTCACTTCGATTGTGACATGAATATTGAAGCAGTTCTAGATGAAATGCACCATTTGCCTTTTCCATTCGCAAATTACATGCAAAGGAGCTGCAATGTGTTTGCAAGTGGAAAGTGCAAATAGTAAAGACAGGTATTGCAGAAAATGAAAAAATATTCGTACCTGAACCAAATGCGGATTCCCTTTCTTGCATGGCAAGAGTGGTGTGTAAAGGAGACATGATGAGTAGCATTGGATAAAGGGTGGCACAGAAGGGGAAATATCATTTAAAGGAACAGTGCCCTGTAATCCAAGCAGGTAACTCCCTCCTTAAGATCAGAATGAAAGTTGGAATAAGCAGTGTTAGGGCATGAGATGTAAACTGGCATACAGGAGAGTCTACAGAAATTACTCAATACACACGAACATTGGAGGGCTGTCAGTCATAAACTAAGGGATACATAAAGGAAGATGTTATGCAAAGTCTGCTAAAGATACCAGATGACCATGGCTGCAGTGGATTTAAGTGTAGCAGATGATATAAATGTCAAGTCATCACCACTAGGAGTCATGGGAAACATTTTCAGTACTACACCATCACCAAAGGGAAGGCTACAATTATGTGTTGATTGATACCTATATGTGCATGAAAGGTCCGAGAAAGACTGTGTATATTGGACATGTATCAGGAAGTTGCCTCACAAATGTCATGAATGAGCTGTCACCACTGTCAAGGAAAAGAGATACAAGCTAAAAAAGAAATATACCTCACTGCCACACTCCCCGATACAACTGGCAAAGTACTATCAGATACCAGAGTCCACACTAATGAGGTGTTGTCAACATCATCAGATGCACCTTGCTGAGTAATCCTCACATGTACTCACAATCCAGACGAGGAGACCATGCAGCAATTTCTCAGTGGTAAGAGTCTTGGTCAGTCCATCACATGACTGCTCAGACAAACACAGTCAGACCTGCTGAACTGTCTGTCAGCACGGGATGTGTTGGACCCCAGCATGTTCCCACTTCAACATGGGAAATTTGTACATCGTATTGCTGAGGATGAGGGCCATACTAGGATGGTGATGTTGCTCACCACCATGGATAATGTCAAAGATCTCATACAAAGGTGCTCGTAATGGATGGCACATTCCCTTCAAAGTCTTGACCCATAAGACTGAGTTTGCATACAGTCTTCTATTTGACAATTCAGTTGAATTGGATGAGGGGTTAGAAGGTTAGCTGCAGGTGTGGCACATAATATTTGATTTTGAAACTGTATCCAGAAATACAGGTACAAGTCAAGGGCTATAAATTTCATCTCAGTCAAATCTGATGGTGACAGATGCAGCAGCAGCACCTCACAGAATTGTGTGAAACAGATGGCATATTTGGTCTACAAGTCCGCATGATACTGGCACTGGCATATATCCAACCAAAAGATGTTCCTGACACATACAGATTGTATGCATACTCCATGACAAGTTTGGTGACATCCATGCATTCTTTGGAGAGAACTATATGCTAGATAAACTGAAGACATATGCCACATGCCATATCCTGCAGTCAAGTGCATACCTAACCGCCAGGTATCCCACTGCTTTCTGGAATAGTCATGATCTGGTTGAGGATAAATTGCCAACTACTTAGAATGTTGTGGAGTTGTGGGGTAGACACTTGTAGCTACTGTTCTCAAGGAAAGTAATGAGTGTCAGGGATGTACTGTGTATGTTGGAAGGCAAGCAGGACCATGTGAGCACATTTAGAGATGACATCAACCATGGTCAAGGTCTGTCACCAAAGTGCAGGAAGGTGTGTGTGAAGGCTGACTAGCTGCAGTCCGTCATTGTGGGTGGAGCAAAAAATGACCTGGAGGCCTTCATGCATACAATTGTGCACAATTTGTCATTATTACACTTAACAGCAGTTTGTAGTGATACTCGCCTGAAGAATTCCACATGCATTGTTGTTGCAGTGTTAACTTTCCATTGTATGGATACCATCTATACCTGTTGTGTAACATTGGTAGATGTTATTTTCCTTTTATAAGTCATCATTTTACACAGAAGTGTGTTGTTGTGTCATTTTGTCTTCGTGTGTGTGTGTTTTTGTGTGTCTGTGTATATATATATATATATATATATATATATATATATATATATATATATATATATATATATATATACATAAGTCCAAGGATCCCAAAAAAACAGGAAAGAAGCACTTTTAAAAGCATGATTTGTTGCATGAAACCACAGCACATAGAAATCCCAATATACATTAACGTTTCTGAAATCTCAGCCTATATGTTTTCATTTGGTTTACTTCATCAGATGTGGACGCGAGCCCTGCGCCGACTTTCTGGGTCGCAGTCGGTACAGGGCTCGCGTCCACATCTGATGAAGTAAAGCAAACAAAAACTTATAGGCTGAGATTTCAGAAATGTTAATGTGTATTGAGATTTCTATGTTTTGGTTTCATGCAATAAATTGTGTTTTTAAAAGTGCTTCTTTCCTGCTTCCTTTGGCACCTTGGACTTTTGTTTCAAGTGACTGCTGGTGCTTTTAACATAATTTTTGAGGATTATATATATATATATATATATATATATATATATATATATATATATATACATATATATATATATGTGTGTGTGTGTGTGTGTATGTATATATATATATATATATATATATATATATGTATATATATACACACATATATATATATGTGTGTGTGTGTGTGTGTGTGTGTGTGTGTGTGTATGTATATATATATATATATATATGTATCTATATATCTATACATATATATATATATATATATATATATATATATATATATATATATATATACATATATAGAGCTAGGTACATAATCCAGGACATGTATTATGAGTTGGGGTTACTCCTTAACTTTGAGACTCTCATACATGTTTTTTATTACATATGTTGTGCTATGTGTTGTTTACAATATGAGGTAATTCATGGCCATTTGCAGTATTTTGTTAATGCCCTCTATTATGTCAGCATACCAACATCATATTGAATGATTTATTTGTCAGATTTTGTGCATTCTATTTTTTTGCTGGACTACACATTTCTTTCTTCTTATTTTTCTGTATTCTTTATTAAATGCACGTCTATTGTCTTTTTCAATATGGGTTCTTTGATGTTATGATTTTGATAACTGTAACTGCTCCTGCATGTGTCCACATGGGATGTTCCTGTATGCTTGTATCATTGTTGTTACTGCATTGTGCTGTGTTGTTCCAATGCTCATTTTGTAGATATTCCTATGTTGGTATGGTTTTCCTACTGCAGTTTGTACTGCTGGGACTCTGGAGTGCCAGTGCCTTTCAAATAATCATGATTTCTCCTACTGTGCTACCTTTCTCCTGCTCTGGCAAGTATTCTCACTCACATGCTGTCATACAAACACACACACACACACACACATTGCATTTGATCACTACATACTTTTATGTTATTCACTATTTACTTCTACATACTCCTGCTCACACACTTATTCGACATTGACACACAGCCACATTACACGTTCATATATCCCGTCACTTGTTTTTCATGTTTTCGACTACAATATCAATTACCTATTAAATGTTTCCACTTCTTGTCTTTACCTGTTTTCATAAAGACCATGTATCATATGTTTCCGATCCATGGATCCAGGTTGCATTTCATTAATGTCAGAGATGTACTTAACTTCACATGGAAAGGAACATGGCTATTCTCAGTGAGATATATCTATTTCTCCAGCATGTTCTATTTAAGTTGTGATAGAGACTGAGGTTTCCAGAGTGGGTGTTTCTGCCACTACTGGATTTATGTATGTGTAGAAGGTCTGAAAGGATGGGGTCAGTAGATGTTCAGTATGCAAGGCAGAGATCTACCCTTAGCAACATGCAGGATCTGAGAAGAGGGACAGGGCTTTGAAGTGGTCTGAGTAGCCTTTGTGATTTAGTCTCTTGATTTTCTTGTGAGAAAATGCTGTGATCACTTGAGTTGAGTCAGATGTTTATATAGGCACATGCCAAATGGGGCATTATGTTCAATGACTGGCCTAATGAGTAAAGTGTACAGTGGAATCATATGCCCCCCCCCATGTTTGGATGTTATACCATTACTACTAAGTTGTGCTATGAAGAAGGACTTCCTAACAATAGTCGAAATGTGGTGGTCAAACAACAGCTCATTGTCTACATATGTTCCCAGGTCCTTCACCATTGGGTCAATTTTCAGGGAAGTGTTGTTGATGTGATAGTTATGGCTTGTGACATCTTGCTTGCCAAAGGATATGGTTATACCCTTTCTGGCATTTAGTTTTAGGCCATGATTTTGACACAAGCTATTTGTTCGTGACATGGCTTTCTGAAGGATCTTGGTGTCTTCTGGAGAGTTTATGATTGCACTAAGTTTACATTCATCAGAAAACTTTGTCAGCCATAAAAGCCCTCAACATTCATCTTGAGCTCTGAGAAATAGATGCCAAAAAGGACTGGCCTGAGGACCATACCCTGAGGTACTCAGCTACTGTTAGGTCTTTTGATGAATGCAAATCAACCCACCTTAATTTGGTTCTATTTATGAGTTAGTTTGCTTTCCAGTGAGTAAAATAGGGATTTACAATTAGCAGGATGAGTTTATTAATTATGCCTGAATGGTGGATATTGTTGAATGCCTTTGCAAGGTCCAGATATGTGTTGTAAACAGTTTTTTCCTCATCCATTGCTTTGGGGACCTTTTGAAGAAATCAATCAGTTTGAGTGGGCAGGATCTGCCATTGACACAACAAAATTGGCTTGAATCAATGTTTTGTAGGTTGCCTATGTCTTTATTAATTCTATAATAATCATTTCCATAGCCTTACAAATGAGGCCAGGACAGCCTTATGGGTCTGTAGTTGCCCGGACTAGTTGGTGCTCCACCTTTGTGTAAGGGAGATGACTGTTAAAGTCCTCCATTCATTTGGTACAAACCCTATTTGGAGGCTAAATGTTGAAAAACTTCTATTGGAGTTTGACAGGTTGTGTTTCAGGCTGATCAACAGGCATCCTGGAATGTTATCTGGCCCCCACAGAAGCAGTTTTCTTGGCCATGGATAGTGCATTAAAGTCTTGGTTCTGGGAGATTTGAGGGGGAAGTGTGGACATTGATAAAAGGTCCAGGGAAGGGGGTAAAGTTAGAGTTAAATTTATCCACAAGTAGATTGGTTATGTGTTCAGGCTTAGGTGTGTAACATCATTTACTATTAGTTTGATGCAATTTTGAACATTATTTCTGAGGTTTCTGACACAGCTAAATAAGGCTTTGTGATTATGTTTGGTGTGGGTTGCATTTTTATCTTGTATCTAGCTTTGGTTGATTTAATCAGGGTCTGAAGTCCTCTGTTAGCCTATGCAAGAACATTTTTGGCATTTGCAAAAATTAGGTTTGTTTTTATATGCAATAAACATTTTTCTTTTATTGTGGATCCTGTTTATATTAGGGTTCCACCATAAGGATTTATTTTTAAACTTGAAATTTTATTTATTTTGGAGGGGGATTGATGCTTCTATGTAGTTATTTACATGTTCATAGAATTTGGCAGTGCCAGGTCACTACTCTGCTTTAATGGATTTTTTTAACATAATATTTGAATAATGAGTTATTGGAGGATGTTTCCTGCTTTAATCTTGGCGAATATGACTGATTTATGGTCTGATTTGACTACGGGGGGGGGGGTGGTGGTACAACTGGAGGGGAGTTGCACTGTCCAGTAATGGTAAGAACCAAATCCAAGATTTTGTTGTCTCTCATTGGGGTACAGACTAGCTGGTCCAGTGAGACTGCATTTCTGAACTCCAGAAAGCTCTGGGCATACATGTTTAGGGATGTATATGCTTCCCAGTTAATAGAGGGATAGATGAAATCTCCTAAGAGAATGGTGTCTGGCTGAATGCTTAGGGCTTTCATATTAGATAGGTAGAAGTCATGGGCCAAGAGGGTCATAGAGGGGATCCTGTAGTTGGCTACAATGTTATATGGGGTTTTGTTAATGGCAAGTGGGACATGGAGGAGTTTCAGGTAGTTATCTTGCTGAACAAGTCTGGAGGTGGACTTTTGTTTTCCAAATATAGAAACATCAGCAGCTTTAGTGCTTTCATCTAGTACAGTGTGTCTGAATGTGTGGTAGTTGTGGAAATCTTACAGTGATTGGGTGCCTCAATATTCTTAAACCAGGTCTCCATGAAGATGCACATATCAGTGCATTTCTAGGTTAGGGAGTAGTTACTATCAATGAGCGGCAATGCCTTCATGTTTTTTCAATTTTGTTTTGCTATGTTGAAATGTTTTGTAGACTGATTTTGTCTGAAAAAGGCACATGGGGTGGATAAAACCTTTGCCAATATATAAAATCCTTTGGGGGGCAGGTGCAAGCCATCCGTGGAAGTGCAGTTAGAACTGTCTACTATGTCATTCCAGGCAGATATATATTTTAGCCTCTTAGAATGACACCAGAAGTTAAGCCAATTATCAGTCAATCATTTTTTGTTCATATTGTGGCATTATTCTAGGGTAATTCTAAAATGGAGCTTAAAGCTAAGTTCATACCTGCCTTGGTAAAACATATTCTTGAGAATTTCACTATGAAGTCACCTATGACTACAATGTTGGATTGTATGGAAGTTTGCCTTATTTGCTTCTGATCTGAGTCGCTGAGAATCTTAGATACATGCTTCATGGTGGGTACTGCCTGACTTGAGTGTTTTTCAGGTTGCTGAGAGTACTTGTTTGCTGAGAGTACTTGTTTTTTAGGTTACCTTTAGAAGGCTTTTGCAGTCTAAGTAGGTTACTTTTCAGAGCCTTGGACTAAGTAGGTGTATGTGTTTGGGCTGTATTGTGTATAATAAGTGTACTGTGGTATTGTGTGTTATCGATAATCTGTTTGGCATTTGTAGTGGCTTTCCGTGAGAGCTTTGCCTCCAATAACTTGATATAACAACTTCTGTCACTCACTGTGTCAGTTTAAGTAATACGCATTTGTCAGTAAACATGAGACAATCTGCATTGTCTCAGGATTTCCATTTCAACCAAGCTGGATACAGAGATAATTGGTCTTGGGAGATCTGAGAGTGAGGTGTGGAGTTGGACATTGATAAGAGGTCCAGGGAAGGGGAGGGGGTGAAGTTAGAGTTTAATTTATCCACAAGTAGATTAGTTGTATCTTCAGGCTCAGAGTGTGTAACATAATTTACTATTAGCTTGATGCAATTTTGAACATTATTTCTGAGGTATCTGATATAGCTAAAAAGGCTTTGCAATTGTTTTTGGTGTGGGTTGCATTTTTACCTTGTATCTAGCTTTGGTTGATTTAATCAGGGACTAAAGTCCTCCATTAGCCTGTGCAAGAACATTTTTGGCATTTGCAAAATTAGATTTGTTTTTATGTGCAATGAGCTTTTTCCTTTTATTGTGGATCCTGTTTATATTAGGGTTCACCATAAGGGTTATTTTTAAACTTGGAATTGTATTTATTTTGGAGGGGGACTGATGCTTCTATGTAGTTATTTACATGTTCATAGAATTTGGCAGTGAAGGATTCTACATTGTTTGTGGAGTCCTCAGAGTGGAAGAGAAAGTTGAATATTGCCAGGCCACTGCTCTGTTTTAATGGATTGTTTACCATAATATCTGAATAATGAGTTATTGGATGATGTTTCCTGCTTCAGTCATGGTGAATATGACTGATTTATGGTCCTATTTGACTGGGGGGGGGGGTGGTACAACTGGAGGGGAACTGCACTGTCCAGTAATGGTAAGAACCAAATCCAAGATGTTGTCTCTCATTGGAGTACAGACTAGCTGGTCCAGTGAGACTGCATTTCTGAACTCCAGAAAACTCTGGGCATACATGTTTGGGGATGTATAAGCTTCACAGTTATTGGAGGGATAGATGAACTACCCTAAGAGAATGGTGTCTGGCTGGATGCTTAGGGCTTCCATATTAGATAGGTAGAAGTCATGGGCCAAGGGGCTCATAGAGGGGATCCGGTAGTTGGCTACAATGTGATATGTAGTTTTGTTAATGGCAAGTGGGACATGGAGGAGTTCCAGGTAGTTATCTTGCTGAACAAGTCTGGAGTTGGACTTTTGTTTTACAAATATAGAAGCATCAGCAGCTTTAGTGCTTTCATCTAGTACAGTGTGTCTGAATTTGTGGTAGGTGATGAAACCTTATTGTGATTGGGTGCCTCAATATTCTTAAATCAGGTCTCCATGACAATGCACATATCAGTACATTTCTAGGTTAGGGAGTAGTTACTACCAATGAGCAGCAATGCCTTCATGTTTACTCAATTTTGTTTTGCTATGTTGAAATGTTTTGTAGACTGATTTTGCCTGAAAAAGGCACATGGGGGTGGATAAAATATTTGCCAATATATGAAATCCTTTGGGGGCAGGTGCAAGACATCTGTGGAAAAGCAGTTAGAACTGTCTGCTATGTCCTTCCAGGCAGATATATATTTTACCCTCTTAGAATGACACCAGAAGTTAAGCCAATTATTAGTCAATCATTTTTTTGTTCATAGTGTAGCATCATTCTAGGGTAATTCTAAAATTGTGCTTAAAGCTAAGTTCATACCTGCCTTGGTTACATATTCTGAGAACTTCACTATGAAGTCACCTATGACTACAATGTTGGATTGTGTACAAGTTTGTATGTGCTTCTGATCCGAGTCACTGAGAATCTTAGATACATACTTCATGGTGGGTACTGCCTGACTTTAGTGTTTTTCAGGTTGCTGAGAGTACTTGTTTCTTAGGTTACCTTTTAGGTTCATAGGTTCATACTAGGCTATCTGCCCTGGGGCAATTATAAGCCTAGCCCGATTCTGTATGGCTTACGCCACCCCTTGATTTAAGTATACTGTGTCCTTTTTAAGGTTTAGTTTACTGTGCCTCTGTCTAATAGTGACATGGGAGTAATCCCTGGGACAAACGTACGATCCCCCATCCACCTACCGAGATTCTTCTTGAAGAGATTCAGTGAGGTGCTCTGCCTCACATGAACTGGAATTCTATTCCAGAGCGAAGGAAGCCTCTGGGTTATGAACCTGTCCCTCCAGCAAGTTCTATTTATTTTTGCGCTGAGGTTCAAGTCCCTCGAGCGTGTGGCTCTAAGGGATTTAGATTTACTGAGGTGGAGCATGTCCATTAATTCTGGATTTGACATAGCTTTGTATGTCAGGCATAGATCGTCTCAAAGTAGGCGGTATGCAACTGAGTAGAGCTGGAGTTATTTTAACCGAGCAGCATATGGCATCTGTTTGAGACCCTTGATCCTCTTGGTGAGATACTTTTGGGGTCTCTGTAATTGCTGCAGGTGTCGGGTAAGGTACATCCCAAAAGGGGCATTGTATTCTATGATGGGCTGATGAGGGATGAATAAAGGGGCACGATTACCTCTCTTGATCTAGATGTGAAACCCTTCGTGATGAGGTGGGCTATGTAGAAGGTCTTTCTAACCACTTTGGCAATGTGGTTTTCAAAGGAGAGATTGCTATCAACTTGGGTCCCCAGGTCCCTAATAACTTTCTCTGTACTTAATGGGCTTCTGCCTATGTGGTAATTTGTGGGCACATTGTTTTTGCCAAAGGGTATGACTATACATTTTTTAGCATTTAGCTTTAAACCATGGCGCTGGCACCAGTTATCTGTCTCTGTGAGACCCTTTTGAAGGATGTTTGTGTCAGCTGGAGAGTCGATTATGGTGCCCAGTTTGCAGTCGTCTGCAAACTTGGTGAGCCATAGTCCTTCCATGTTTGCCTGTACCTCAGAAAAGTATATACCGAACAAGAGTGTTCCTAGGACAGAACCCTGTGGGACGCCACTTGTGACCGGTTTCGAGTCTGACATGGCTCCAGCAACTCTCACTCTGTGGGTTCTGTCTTTGAGCCAGTTTATGACCCATCTTGTGACATAGGGGTTTATATTTAAGCTGGATAGCTGATCTATGATACCTGAGTGGGGTATTGTGTCAAATGCCTTTGCAAGGTCCAGATAGGCTGTGTGGACTACCTTCCCTTCATCTATGGCTTTGGTGACTGTTTCGAAGAAGTCAACCAGGTTCAAAAGGCAGGATCTGCCCTTGACAAAGCCGAACTGGGTAGGATCTAGTGTCTGTAGGTCCCCAATGTCTTTGTTTATGAGCTTCATGATGATCCTCTCCATAGCCTTGCAGACTAAGCTAGTCAGGCTTATGGGGCGATAGTTTCCAGGGTCCGTAGAGGCTCCACCTTTGTGGAGTGGGACCAGTGTTGCTGTACACCATTCTGTGGGCACATATCCTGTAGTGAGGCTGAGATTGTATAGCTGTTTTATTTGAGGGATTTGTTCCTCTTGGAGTTCATGTAGGACACAACCTGGGACGCCATCTGGTCCCATGGAAAGAGTGTTTTTTGCTTTAGAGAGGGCAGCCTTCACCTGAGCATCAGAGATGTTTGGGAGGCAGCCCTCTGCCGGGATAGATACTTGCTCTTTTGGGGGGGAGGGGATGGAGAAGTTTGCACTGAACCTGTCTGCCAGGATATTGGCGATGTCTGTGGGTTCAGTGTATTTTTTGTCATTTAGAATCAACTCAGAACAAGTCTGGGAGTTACATCCCAGGTTCCTAACATAACTGAAAAAAGCCTTATGATTGTCTTTGGTGTCCTGTGCAATTTTTCTCTCGAAGCTGGCCTTGGAGGATTTTATGAGGGATCGTAATTTTTTGCTAGTACTGATCAGAGATGCCTTCCCTATTAGGGATTTTGCTCTATCATGTAGTAGCTTCCTCCTTCTGTTGTACAGTTTATTTATGGCAGGGGTCCACCAGACTTGACGCCTGCCTTTGGATGATTGGGTCTTGGTTTTGTTTGGGATAGCATGATTCATGCATTCCTGGAGATGTCCATAGAATGCGTTTATATAGGATTCTGCAGTTTGTGCCATAGTTTCTACTGGCCCTGGGGCCTTGAAGGATTCCACTTCGGTTTTGAGAAGTGAGAAGTTCGCTTTTGAGAAGTTTTTCACTGTGGTTTTCTGGGCTGGGGGTGGGGTCGGGATGTGAACATCCAGTGAAATTAATTTATGGTCTGATCTTACCAATGAGGGATATACTTCTGGTGTGGAGCATAGAGTCCCCATGTTGGTAATGATCAGGTCTAGTATGTTGTCCCCTCTTGAGGGAGTGGTGACTAGTTGTTCCATAGCATTTGAGTTTATAATTTCCAGGAACCTTTGGGCTAAGGTGCTGGGGCTTGAGTAGTGCTCCCAGTCAATGTTTGGGTAGTTGAAGTCACCCAATATAATGGTGTTCGGAGAGATCTTCATGTTCTCCAATGTTTTCAGGAAAGCCGAATGGGATTCCTGACTTTGAGAGGGTGGTCTGTAGGATGCTATAAACTGAAAAGCATTCTTGCTCACTGTTAGTTGCACATGGATGGTTTCCGATACTTCGTGCAATGCCACTAACCTAGAGGTGTGGATATCCTTGATAAATATGGAAACTCCCCCTCCTTTTGTGGTTTGGTCCGGGTTTT
The DNA here is from genome assembly GCF_019279795.1 of Protopterus annectens. Classification (NCBI taxonomy): domain Eukaryota; kingdom Metazoa; phylum Chordata; order Ceratodontiformes; family Protopteridae; genus Protopterus; species Protopterus annectens. Next base: position 36,846,072 of record NC_056729.1, read on the forward strand.
GGGGCCGAAAAGCATGATATGAGGTATAGCCTGGTAGTGCTGGGGTGCTCTGTGGAGCCTTGAACCAGGTTTCTGTCACTGCACAGATATCGATGTTCTCCATACTGAGGAGAGCTTCGAGTGCATGCATCTTGAGGTTAAGACTTCTGGCGTTAAGCAGCATTACCATTAGTTTCTTGTTCCTTGTGCTGTCTATGGGGGTGGGTTTGACTTTTGAGCCTTGCCTAAAAAAGGCACTATGGGGGTGGCAAGAGCCTTTGCCAATATCCGAAAGCCCAGTGGTGACAGGTGCAAGCCGTCCCTAGCGAAGCAACGTGGCTTGTCGAGCATGTCATCCCAGGCTGACAGACACTGGATCCCCTTTGAATGACACCAAAATTTTAGCCAGTTGTTAAAATCGATCATTTTGTCTTTGTACTGTGGCATCATTCTAGGTGAGGGTAAGATGCTGCTCAAGGTCAGGGTCATACCAGCCTGGGCTACATGATCAGAGAGCTCCTCTATGTCTCTTTTCATGTAGTCCAGGGAGGTATGTCTCAGGTCATTCACACCAGCATGTACAATGACTGAGTCATATTTGTATTTGCTTTGGAGTGACCTGAGTGCTTGCGTTATGTGGTGGATCCTAGCACCTGACAGGCAGCTCACCGTGACCGTCTCTTTATTCAGCCTGGTGAGCAGGACGTCAGTGTGTCTGACAATAGAGTCACCTATTACAAGAGTATCAGGTGTGTTATTCAGCCTTAAGGGCTGTGGCTGCTTGGCACACTGACTTTGTGGGCTATGTGTTGTGCGTGTTTTGTTTTGAGGTAGCGTTTGCTTGGATGTCTGCTTTGGAGGTCTCTGTTGCTTAGGTAGATTTTTATTTAGAGCCTCCGAGTATGTTTTTGTGTATTTATGTGTTTGTTTCGCTGATGTGGTGGGACTATGTGATACTGGAATTGTGTTGTGTGAGGTTACCTTCTCCTCCTGACTGGTTACACCAGTTTTGAGATGAGAGAGCTCAGCCTCCAGTTTGGCTAAATAGTTGCATCTCTCACATATATTTGAACTTGTTTGGAGGAGGAGAGGGTTGTCCGTGTACATGAGACAGTTGTAACATTGCCTCAAAATTCCCAGATTCACCAGCTGGACTGGAGAGGAAACCATTGACTGACCTTTGGACATGCTAGAGTAATATAGGGAAACTGAATTTAAGACAGACCAATAGAGGACAGGGTAATCGTAGAGAGTATAAGAGTAAGTAGTGCTTGTGGTTTAATAGTGCTAACTTGTAGGATTACTTAATTGGACCAGTGAAGGGCCTTAGAATGAGAATATGGTGTTTAAATTGAGAGATAGAGCAGTTCTAAGGGAAAAAGTGAAGAGCAGACTTTGTGGAGCCAGGAATAGTTTAAACCCAATTAGGCGGCGCTGCCCGCTGTTGCGCTATGCACAAAAATGCGCAAAACCGTGCAAAAGAGGGTTTTAAGAGAGGAAGATGAAGGAGTTAGGAATTGACCCAAAATGGCCAATAAAACTACAGTTTCAAGTCAGTAACCACTCCCACAGGGGCAGGCAGGCTGCTTAATGTTTTTCACTGCCACTGATCAACAGAGAGACTTCCCTTTAGCCCAAGCAAAAAATGGCCTCCAAGAAACTTACAAACAGTTCAAGAACAGCAAGCCTGTAACTGAACTTTTTTAAATCTCAGAAAAGTGGGAAAAAAGCAAGATTTTTTGTTTTTTTTCAGAGATAGCAGAGGTTCACAAGTATCAACAAGTTATAACAGTGCAGTAAATGACCCCACACAAGAGTGCTAAGCCAAAGACAGATAAAATGCAAGTTTTGAGAAAAAAACAATTTTAAAAATAAGTGCAAACAGGAAATTCAGTAAACAGCTCTAGGTTGTGCTCTAAATACAGTTACTAATGCAGAAATCCAGTTTAACAAGCCAGAAAATGCTCAAAATAGGCGGCTATGCAGAAGAACTTAGCAAATAAACAGAGGAAAAATGCTTAAAATCTCAAAAGTGGCTCCTTTCTTCTCTCGGCGTTTTCCCCTCTTGGTGGGTGCTTCACCAACGGCCAACAAGCCTGAAAAGACGCCAAAACCACGAGGCAACCAGGCTTTAAGAGAGGAAGATGAAGGAGTTAGGAATTGACCCAAAATGGCCAATAAAACTACAGTTTCAAGTCAGTAACCACTCTCACAGGGGCAGGCAGGCTGCTCAATGTTTTTCACTGCCACTGATCAACAGAGAGACTTCCCTTTAGCCCAAGCAAAAAATGTCCTCCAAGAAACTTACAAACAGTTCAAGAACAGCAAGCCTGTAACTGAACTTTTTTAAATCTCAGAAAAGTGGGAAAAAAGCAAGATATTTGAAGGCTTTTGTGGTTTAAATAGGCTACTTTTAAGAGCCTTGGCATAAGTCGGTGTATGTGTTTGCGCTGTATTGTGTATGATAGGTATACTGTAGTATTGTGTGCTATCGATAACCTGTTTGGTGTTTGTAGTGGCTTTTTATGAGAGGTTTGCCTCCAATAACATGATATAACTACTTCTGTCACTTACTGGTTCTGTTTGCTTAAGTAATATGCATTTGTCAGTAAACATGAGGCAATTGCTGCATTGTCTCAGGATTTCCATTTCAACCAAGCTGGATACAGAGACAATTGAAAAGTTGAAGTCCATGGTTCCAGGTGCTTATTGATATGCGCTGAAGGGGGGGGGGGGTAGTGCCTATGAGGTTTGGAGTTTATTACTGGAAGTGCCTTCTGTTTGGCTCTGGAGATAGTACTGGTCTCAGCAGAACTGCACACAGTATGGAAGCAACGATCCTTTGCTCCTTCTCTTGCCAGAAGCAAAGAGTAGCAGTAATCTCAAACTTCTTCTTGAGACGTAGTATTGACTCAAGTGTTGATAGGTTAAGTACACTTGCTGTAATCTTCTCCTGGTCTGTGTGTGTGTGTGTGTGTGTGTGTGTGTGTGTGTGTGTGTGTGTGTGTGTGTGTGTGTGTGTGTGTGTGTGTGTGTGTGTGTGTGTGTGTGTGTGTGTGTGTGTGTGTGTGTGTGTGTGTGTGTGTGTAGTGTGTGTGTGTGTGTGTGTGTGTGTGTGTGTGTGTGTGTGTGTATGTATGTATAAATACACACACACACACACACGTGTGTATATATATATATATATATATATATATATATATATATACACATATATATATGTATATATATATATGGGTTCATGTCATTTGATCGACAGTTCATTTGATCGACAGTTCATTTGGTCGACAGTTCATTTGATCGACAAGCATTTTAGGTGGGGACCAAATGAACTGTCGATCAAATGAACTGTTGATCAAATGACATGAACCCATATATATATATATATATATATATATACACACACACACACACACACACACACACACACACACACACACACACACACACACACACACACACACACACACACACACACACATACACACACACAAACAGTTCCTTTCTTCTCTTATATAATAATTTTTTTTATCTCTTGTTGTTTTGTTCTACTTTCCATATTACTTTTAACCAGTATTTTTCTGTGACAGTTTCTATATAAAATCCTACATACTAATGACTTTTTTTATTATTTTTCTTCTTTCTAACTTTTTCACTGAAATTATTGTAAATTGTGTTTGTCAGTACAAAAGTGGCAACAAATGCTGAACGAGTACATGAGACTGACCTGCAGGCGTACAGGTTTTGTCCCCAGACAGTGCCACTGGTGACCAGGTCTGATATGCTTGGATGCCATTGAGCAACAGAAGAACAACGCTGTATTCTCTAAGGGATGGAGGGGTTCAAAGGTTCATAGGTGTATGCTAGGCTAACAACCACTAGGGACTTTATTAGCCTAGCCATGCAACCCAAATGTGACCCACAAGTTTTATGTTTTAGACATTTATTTAGAGGGTGATTTTTTTTGGTTATGACATGATTTAATGGCTGTCTCTGTCCATCAGAGACATAGGCAGTAGACTAGGGGTGAATTTCTGATTTGCCCATCCAATTGTTCAAGTTATGCTTAAATAGGGTTAGGGAGGGACTTTGTTTCACATGGATGGAGAGGCTATTCCAGAGAATGGGAATTCTTTGAGATACATATTTGTCATTCCAATGTGCCTTATTTATGTTGCAAGCAAAATTTAGGTCTTTGGATCTAGTAGCTCTTATGCTGTTTGTTTTGCAGATGGGCAGAAGGTTCATCAGCACAGAGTCCAAGGATGCCTTGTAAGCCAGGCATAGGTCACCTCTCAGTATTCTCCCCGAGACCAAGTATAGAGATAAGGATTTGAGGCAATCCACATAGGACATTGTGTTTATGACCTGTATTCTTTTTTAAGGAACCTTTGCATGTGTTCCATTTGCTGCACGTGTCTGGTCAGGTACATTCTGAAGCCGACATTAAACTGTATGATGGTTCTGATGAGGGCTGAATACAGTGGTATGATGACTTCCCTGGACCTAGATGCCATGCCCTTATTTAAAATTTGAGCAACATAGAAGGATTTTCTTACTATCTTGGACACGTTAGTTGAAGAAGAAGAAACCTGGTGGCAAATTTATTTAAATGCTTGTAGTCCCCCAGGATTAAATCACACGATTTCTATTAATAGTTTTTTTTTTTTAAATGAAGGCATATGATAGATAGTATTTATTTATTTATCCATTTATGTATTCATTTATCTGTTTTGATATTTATAAATATTGTGAAGCAAATGTTATTTAAATATATACATATATTTTTTAAAACATTTTTTAAACTGGTGACTAACAATTTCATTGGTTGTATTTGTGATGTCATATATTTTTCTACTATATATTAAGTAGCATTTTATATGGAGGTTATCTGAAGAAGTTTGGTGACTGTACTAAACGAAAGTGCTAATAAAATTGTTCATTTATTGCCGGGTGCCTTTTATTGTTTTTACTGCTAACCGTTTTTCTAATTTTTAATTGAAGGCTAAGTTACTATCTATATGGGTTCCCAGATCCCTGACTAGTGAGTCAATTCTAAGAGTTTTTTTATTAATGACATAGTTTCCTGAGGTGGACAACTTCCCCAAAAGTAGTATAATGCATTTTTTGGCATTGAGTTATTTTCCTGTGTTAGACCTAACTGTAAATTGTGTGCTTCTTGGGGGGAATTATATGACTGCTCCTAGTTTGCATTCATCTGCAAACTAGGTAAGCCAGAGGCCTTTGACATTTGCTTTGACTTCCGATAAGTAGATGCCAAAGAGGAGTGGACCCACCATGAGCCCTGAGGGACTCCACTGGTGGCCAGCCTCTTTGTGAAAGTGGTCTCACTGATCCAAACTACCTGGATCCTATCTGTAATCCACCTGGCTATCCAGTGCATTTGATAGGGGGTTATGCCTAATCCTGTAAGTTTGTTAATAATACCCAAGTGGGGTGTTGTATCCAATGCTTTAGCCAGATCAAGGTAGGCACTATGCACCATTTTACCCTCATCCATTGCCTTGGTGACTCTTTCAAGAAGTCCACCAGGTTTAGTAGACATGACCTGGCTTTGACAAAGTCAAACTGGGATGGATCCAGTACCTGCAGGTCTCCAATGTCTTTGTTGATTATTAACATGATGATTCTTTCCACTGATTTGCAAATACAACTAGTCAGATTAACGGGTCTACAGTTTCTGGGATCTGTTGATGGCCTGTCCTTATGAAGGGGGATGATCATTGCAGTCCTCCATTCTCGTGGCACAAGCCTGTTTTGAGACTATAGTTAAATAGTGACTCCAGTGTCCCTGATAAATGTATTTTAGAACTATTCAAGAGGCATTCTGGTATAGTATCAGGGTCCATTGAGGCTGTGTTCTTGGCCTTAGAGAGCACAGCCATGATATGTTCTCTAGTTATGGTTTGATGGGTTGTATTTGAAGGTATTTCTTAGGTGCCTGGTTGGGGTGAGTGGGCGGCAAAGTTGGAAATGAATTTGTCAGCAAACAGATTTGCTGTATCATCCAGCTCGGTGAATGCAGCACCATTAACTACCAGTTCAGCATACTGCTGTGTGCTGCCTTTGAAGATTCAGACATCACTGAAGAAGGCTTTATACAAACACTGTCTTTTGCCTGGGAGCTATACTATTCTTGAAATTGGCTTTATTGGACTTAATTCCCCCCTTCGTTGCCTGTTTAGTTTGATGCGAGAGTTCTTATCTTTATGGGAGTTACACTTCCTGATTTTAGCCATGCTTTTTTTCTTTTATTGTATATCCTGTTTAATTTGGGATGTCACCAGGGCAGCTTGTTTTTGGAGTTAGTTTTGGGCTTACTTCTGGTAAGGTACAGCAGCCTGTATGCAGCTATTGACATGGTTGTACAAGGCTTCTGTGAACAATTCCACATAGGCTGCTGTGTTCTCTGAATTTGGAAGGGCATTGAGTTTTGACAAAGTATTGCTTAATAAAAGGTAAATTTGAATTTGAATTAGAATAGTTCTTAAGTCTTACTGGGTCTACTGGAGTTACCAAGTTGATTTTAATTTTGAAGGAAACAGCTTTATGGTCAGACCTTACCAACGAGGACTTGACATTGGGGTTACAAAGTCTAGTATATTTGGGCTTCTAGTGGGCGTATGTACTAACTGGTCAAGGGTGTTTGTATTTATGAAGTCCAGGAATCTCTGTGCTTGCAGATTTGAGGCCATGTAGGATTCCCAGTCTGTAAATGGGTAATTAAAGTACCCCTGTGAGTAGGGTTTTCAGTTAGAAAGTAATTGTCTCCAGTAGATCCAATTATGTACTTTGAGTTTCTTGGGAAACGAAGGGTGACCTACAGTTAGCTAGGAGATGGTATACAATTTTATCTATAGTGATCTGCACATGGAGAGACTCCAGTGTGTCACCCTTTTTAACCAAACTAGAGATATGTTTCTTATTGATGTATATCATGACACCTCCAACTTTAACCCCTGTCTGTGCAGCTATTGGCTTGAAAGTGTGGTAGGCATTGAAACCTTGCACTGACAGGGCAGTCTTTGTGGTTTTAAACCATGTCTTGGTAACTGCATAGATGTCTATACTCTCTAGGGACAGGAGGGCTTGGAGGGAGTTTAGGTTTTTTGTTTAGGCTGCTGGTATTGAGCAGTAACACTCTGAGGTTCATTTGAGTTGATTTTGCTATGTTGGTAGATTTGTCAATTGGGCATTGCCTAAATAAGGCACTATGGGGGTGGACAAAGTTTTAACCAGTATTTGAAAGCCTAGAGGGGACAGGTGCAGATCATACCTAGGTAACCGACATGGTCTGTTAACCATGTCCTCCCATGCTGACAAATATTGGATCCCCTTAGAATGACACCACAAACTCAGCCAATTGCTAAAATAAATCATATTTTGTTCATATTGTGACATCATCCTCGCTGAAGGTATTATGCTGCTCACTGGTAGATTCATACCAACCTGAGACACATAGTCCAAGAGCTCCATTATGTCTCTCTTCATATAGCCCAGGTTGGTACGTCTCAGGTCATTTATGCTAACATGGACTGTGATGGAATCAAATTTGTATCTGTAGTGTAATGACGTGAGTGTGTGTGTAATTTGGTGGATCACAGCTCCAGAAAGGCATGATTTTCTCCTTGTTCAGCCTTGTTAGAGGTGCATCAGTATGTTGTACAGTAGAGTCCCCTTTGACTAGAATCCTGGGAAGTGTGTTTGCTTGCCTTATGGGTTTTGTATTTGGGACTCCACTGAGTGTGGCTGAATGTGTGGTGGTAGGTGTTGTTTTTGTTGAGTGCCTTTGGGTTTGCTGATGACATCTTTGTCTCTGTTGAGTGCCTTTGGGTTTGCTGATGATACCTTTGCCAATGGGCAGCCTAGGAGATCTTTGTTGTTTAGGAAGACTGTATTTGTGTCTCAGAATTCATTGGTCTATGTGTGCATGTTGTGTGCTATTTGTGGTGGATGTTTTTGTGTGTGTATGTGTGTGTGTGTGTGTGTGTGTGTGTGTGTGTGTGTGTGTGTGTGTGTGTCGTTTTGACAATTTGATGTGTGCTTCTATGCATACCTCAGAACTCCCCACATTTTTGCAGACTGTCCAGATTTTTGCCCCATATTTTAGCCTGCTCTTCATAAAATTTGTAGTTTTCTGGCAAAGCAATAAAGATTGATATAATTAAATAATTACTTAAATTGTGTTTCAGACTTCATATCCTTCAGAAAATGCATGGCAATGCAAAACCTTCTTTTCTAGCGACCTCCTAAGTTTATAAGAGCAATAATTAAAAATTGTCCCTATTTTGGGCTATGAACCCTCATTATTTTGGCTTTGTCTGGATTTCTTATGCTAAGAGGTTAAGAGGTATGGGAGTTTATCTTTTGGTAACATTGTGTATGTACACCTCTCGTATACTGTATCTGTTTCTTTAAGAATTAAGTGATTGTCAGTAAACATGAGACAATTGCTACATCGTCTAAAGATACCCATACCCACCAAGCTGGCTACAGAGAAATTAGGAAACTGCATATCCATGTTGTCTGGTCCTTTAATTGGTTAGCTACAAGCATGGGAGGGATTTACTGGGCTGAAGGATATTAGAGGTGCTTTATTGGGGCAGACTAGGCTATAAAATACTAAATCCTACTAACTTTAATGGTTTTGCCACTCAAAATACAAACTAGCTGCTCTAAGCTTGTTGATGCACAAGGTTTTTGCTCTAAACTTACTGCTTTATAGGGTGCAGTTTTATGGACAGCTCCATAGGGAAAGTTTGCTTTATAGTTGTTTGATTCTAAACAGGACATTGCTGACCACTGCTGCATGGAGAGCAGCTCTATGCAAACAAGCCAAATATATACCGACACTGAAAAAGCAGAAAACTTAATACTGAGCCCTCTAACCAATAAAACAAATAGACTTAGAACCATTTTGTGTGTTTCCCATCTCAGATAGACCAGGCAAACACCTCCTGTCACGAGATAAATAAAATAGTAAAAAGAATCCCACACATGCAATGCCACTACAAACAACTAGCAAGAAACACATTACAGAAAACAATTTCAAGGCAAGCAATCTAACTGTAGCAACAGTGATATCAATGAAATGCACACATAAATGAAGGAAACAGCAGCAATTACTTAAAATAAGTTGTGCAATTGCGATCTATCAATCCAAAGTACTTAGCTTTGCTGGATGACACTGGATGCAAGAAAAAACACTTGTTGAACACAGGCTATGAGTGACTTACAGCACTTCAGGGCTACCTGCTAGTTGTAGCCATAGCCGGCCTTAGGCATAGGCCAACTAGGCAGCTGCCTACGGCGCTGCTGTAGCAAGGGCGTTTTTCCAGTAATCTGGATGGTGTAGGTATGCCAGGATAGGGGCACCAAGTGGTGTGGTGGGTGCTGTGGAGCCCTTTTACCTAGGGCACCAGTTGAACAAAGGCCAGCCATGGTTGCAGCAAGTGGGAACTATAACCAAAGGAGTAAGACCTAATGTGGAAAACATTTCAGACACATCTCTTCAGTAGTGCATTTCCACCATCTGATTGATGTCACTGGACACCTCACATTAATGGGTATTGGCTAGATATTATAAACAAATTCCTCTCCTTTACCCCACAACTGTTACTGATGACTTCTATGTCCTACCATCTTTCTAAGGGATAATGAGAGCAGTGACATTACCCGTACCAGACAGATACAAGGCATTAAGAATGCTGTGATGGTGGGAGAGGTATGAGGTAAGAAGAGTCCAGACAAGTAAGTAACCAGAGTGCAGAGAAACATTTTGTAAACAGAAATAAGTACAGCTGCATAGTGTATGCCCCCAAACTGGAGTGCATCTTTAAACATGGAAGTATACACACACACACACACACACACACACACACACACACACACACACACACACACACACATATGCACGCACGCACACACACACACACACACACACACACACGCACACACACACACACACACACACACACACACACACACACACACACACACACACACACACACACACACACACACACACACACACACACGCACACACACACACACACACACAGCCACTCACACTTAATCAACACCAAAAAGATGTCTAAAGTGTTTACATTACTGTTACTCAAACAGGTCATGGACAGCTTTTAATACACTAACTAAACCTGAGTTTGAATAGTATAAAATAACAATAAAAATTTGGACTAACAATGACAAATGTTTAGCCTGACAAATGATACTGTGCTGCCTAAATAAATACTTTGCTCATTTTAATCCTGATGAATTTGGATACTATTTTCTTAATATTTTATACAGGGCTCTATTTCATATATGTGGCATGTTTAAGTGGGTGAAATGGAAATTTAACAAAACTAGGTGAGAATTATATTGTTACATACATGCTTTGGTTTGTATACAACCAAGTTTTGCATTTTCCTAAGACTGTAAAATGCAGATGTGTCTTTCTGTTTAATGTAATATTTTTCTTTTGGTTCCTGCTTATTTCATTCATTTGCATTTATTTACCAAGAATACCCAGAAGAGAGGACCCCATTTTCAGTAAAGTCTGGGAAAAAAACTTCAAACAGTACAATAAATGAGAAATAAAAAACGAATTCACGATAGCCATTTGAAACAACATATATGCATTTTTGATAAACACAATACTAACAACAGGCAAAACGACCAAAATATGATTGGATAAGAATGCGAGGTACAAAAAAATAAAAAACAGTGGGTAAAATAAGTAAGACAAAAATAAAGTATACAAATAATGGGAATAATAAACTTAAGAATTGTGTATGTCTTAAGTTTGGTAGTACGGACTGAATAAAAACCAAATTTATATGCATTATCTCTCTGTATAAAACACATTTTAAGTGTAAAACTGGGTATCTAGTCCTGCTTGGTACTTAATACCATGGTAGATTAAAACTGTGGGCTCCTGATGCATTTCATCATGTAGTATTGGTTTCTACCATTTTTGTGTTTACTTTCAGACAGGGAGTCATTCAGCCAGATAAAACTACTATGTAATCACTGAAAATAGGTACTTATGCAGTATATAAACCAAGGCATGTACCTCAACAATGTGATTCTCAGCTTATTTTGTTAATTTCCTTCTGCTCCAGTTATATTTTGTGGTTTGCCATGTTGTATTTTACTCATTTTTTCCATTTAAATTAAAAAGGTAAAATAAATAATAAAACAAACATATAAATGTAATGTAACTACAGCATAAAAGTGGATTAACAAACATCAAGCAATAATTAAACTTGAGTTGTGTTCTGCAATGCAGTTTATTTGTATTTTCTGTAGGTTGAATACCACAGACAAATATGTGAAGTATTTGCATGATTGGAATGACATGCATTGCTTATTTTGCTCATATTGTCTTACCTTTGCTTGCACGAGTAGGCTACATGCAGCATGTATAGCTGTGGAATCTGGAAACTCTGTCTAGCAGGAGCCCATATGTCATGTTTTTGCAATGCCCTTTATTTGACCCAGGCCCTACTCTGTCCTAGAGGCAGGTCTATTCTCCAGTGACACCTATCAGTAGGTGCCCTGTGTGACGTTACACTTATACCTCTCTGGCTATTATAAATTACCAGAAGGGCATAGTAAATAAATCAGATAACCAAGCTCTTCTTTCTTCAACTTATTACCTTTATGCTTACATAATATTATACTATTGTGGGAGTAAATCCTGTATAATTGAGGGGTATTGGGTGACTTGCTTAGACAAATTTTAACAAGGGCTGTTTTGTGAGGTGTAAAACTGTGTGACAGCTCAAGTTTTAGTGCCAAACATTACAAATGGGAGTATAAGAGGATTTATTTCTGGCTGGAATTATTTTTTTTTGCCCAAAGAATTTCCACTAATTATGCATGATTTACTCACAGCACAACATAATAATCATTAAGTCCTGATTAGAGAGGTAATCATTTTTAAATAAAATAATCTATGATTGTGGTTTGCTGGAGGACTCAATATTTCAGTGAGTGGAATTTGTGACAACACCAAATGGCTCAGATAGCTATATGTAATCAAATGAAACAGGCAATATTTTCAACCATGTTTAAAGTAAATGTAATGACTGCACCAAGCTGCAGTTTTGATTTCAGAAGGATATGAGTGTGGGACCATTGTGCATGGAATCAAAATGATAAATGGCAGCTTTTCAGTCTGCATACTCACTTTTAATGCGAGACAAAAAGTCATGTGCAGCTGTCAGAAGTAAGTAATATTTCCTGACATGTTAGGACAAAGAAGTGTACTTAACTAAGATGCATTATGCCATGCCAAGACTTAAGCATCTGTTTGAATCTGTCACCAACTCAACAGCCATGATTGACTTGGGAGGTTAATATTGCAAAACCCCAGTGTCAGTTGCTTATTCACACAGTATATCACCTGTCCTCTTCCTACAGAAACTACTAAATGATATAACTTTGATTGACATATGAAGAGTTAAAAGTCTGTGTCTGTTGCTAAAAGGAAGAACTGTGCTGTGAAGGTAATAGACCATTCAGGGAGAAATGAACATGAATTCATCTCATTTATGGTTATATCTGACAGCATAAATGTTAAAACAAAATGATATGAATTGCATTTAAGGGAAGAGTCATTTATGACATTTCAGAGACAAATTAAGTATTGAGGGATAAAAGACTAAACATAGGCAATTTTGTAACTTATTGAGGGATTAAAGGCTGAACATATTAATATCCTGTTTCACTGTTCTTCATCTCTTCTTCCCTTCACAACTTCCCAGGTTCAAATTGTTTCACTATAACGCAACTCACACTCAGAATCTCTATCCTGTTGCACGCCACATGAGTGCTGTAATATAACAGAATGTGAATACATGATATTTGCCAACACATAAAATAGTAGTATTTTGGCAATACACAGTAGCTGTAACTGCTAGAGGTAGGTGTTTGCTGGGGAAGTTAATCCCTCACAGCTTTTGCTCTTAATCCCTAGGGCTTCTCCATCACAATCAAATCTGGCCAGTTAAGAGTAAATCTCAGCATATTTTCCATCCTGGTAGGTATTGCAGGTTTATTTATTTATTTAGTTTTTAAGTTAAGACTTGTTAGGTCACTGACTGACAAAATGACAAACTATTTCATAACACGTCGTGAAACACAAACTGGTGAATTAAGTGCCTAGTAAAAAAAGTTTTTGTAATCCAAAGCAAATTTCCAAGATTTTCCAAGCTTTTCCTTAATTTCATCTTTAAATCATTTTTCAGACCACCTCAGTCCTTAGAATCTAGGCCTTCTGTTAACCAAAACAAGATTCTTCTGAAAATCACACTTATACAGATCAGTACACTGATATACTGACAGCACAAAACATTACAGATGCAACATTTGGTCACAGGTGAGCAGTATCTATTGTTTGATGTCACTAGCCTAAGAATCACCTATGAACATATATATATATATATATATATATATATATATATATATATATATATATATATACATACATATATAAATGTAGTCATTTTCCCGCATGGATTTCCTTTTCCTACTTTATTTTACTGTTATTGACAGATTTCATATACAGACAGCTGTGAGTCTGGCTACCAATGTACTACAAGCTGACCTTTATACGTCATTAAACTTCACTATACTAAACTGGCAAAACTGTTTCAGACACCTACACATAACCTTGTATGGATATGTAGCAGTGACAGAAGCTTTACCTGGGGTATTGTGGAAAAGTAGCAAATGGTGAGTTACACAGTCAAAGTTTGAGACTGACTGACCAAATGGTACTTGTATTATAAAACTCTTTACTATTTTTTACATGAGGTACAAAGTCTTCTCACCTCAGCCCTTCAGCAGGCCACCTACTGATTCAAATTGAAAGGTAAACATTTTGGTAAAAACCTTGTTCGGTCGGTCAGTTTTCAGAAATGCACAAGCAAAGGTATTCCCAAGACAAGATCATCAAACTGGAAAATAGTTCAGTGCTTTTGTATCTGTTTACTCAAAAGACTTCTTCAGAATAAAACAGACATGAAAGCACTGAACTATTTTCCAGTCTGGTGATTCCTTATTTGGAATGTGTTTGTCTGTGAACTCTGTAGGTTTCACTCTAGTGCAGTCCTGTAGTATATTTTTCATGTTTTGGAAGTGGTCTTTAACTTTGCAAATCTTGCTGAAAACATTTTCCTATCTGAATCATACGGCTTCAATAGAATTCAGTATGCAGGTGACTATACTGTCATCTGTGTGCACCCACCCTGCAACAACTTGAAGTAATAACACAACAGTCCTTCTGTGCAGTGGAATCTTGGCTCTCCAACTCAAATCTGATTCTTAACTCAAGTAAAAATAAAATGATTCTCTTCCTCCCCAGTAAGTGCACAGGTTTTGTATCATCATTTAAAATATACTCCAGTAATACCATAATTGCTATTGTATCCAAAACAGAATTCCTAGGTGTTCTAATTGACAAGGGCATGAACATTGACATGCATTTATCTCAGGCTATAAAAAGAAACATACAAAACTAGGGACACCTTGTAAAATCAAGCCCACTAGCAATACAGGACAGGCTACACAAAGACACCTAAAAATCAAGTGAACTACGAACCAAAACAAGAACTTGGTAGAAATGGCCCTGGAAACAACAGCATTCCACACATGGAAAATATAGGTTTAGTGCTTTTGTTCCTTTTATTAAACACTGGAACTTCCTCAGAACAATACATCTTTGTAAAACACCTTAACATATACTAACTATAATACTGCCAAAAAACAAATTCACCGATGAAACCAAAAAACAGCATCCATCAAAAAACGACACTTCCTAAAGATACATTTGAATACAATGTTACTAAATGTACTTATGACCTCTAAAACACAATTTTATAAAATGTTAATATGTAAAATCTTGTGTATGTATATACATAAAGTTCTATTTATAGGTCACCTCCTAAAACCTGCGTACTAAAACTAATACAAATACTAAAATCTACATACTCGTGCTAATTGATTTGTTTGTTTATATCCATACATACTACGGTGTACACATTTTACATTAATCATTTCATTAAGTCCCAGATAAATATCTGCTCTAAGCTTAATTTGCCAGAATAATTCACATATTTCCAATACTGTATTGCTCAACCTGTCACAAAACTAAATGGGTTAACCTGCTCAAGCACATAAAAATAATATTTTCAGAAACTCCTACAATTCAAACTGTGTTTAGCCAAGGAGTTATTCAAATCAACTTTTCTAACAGAATTATTGTGATCACAAATTCTAATTCTTAATTTTCTATAACTTTTCCTACATAAAACTGTGGACAGGTACTACATAATGCCAGGTACATGATGTTTTCACTTTGAAAATTAAACCTTTTTCTAGAACAAAAAATCTTATTTCCTCAATGTTTAAAAGCAATACTATTAGTGTTACTAATAAAATGACATTGTTTACAATGGCAACAAGAGTAAGTACCATTAATTTCTACTAAAGTATAATGTTCATTCAAAAAAAATCATATTTTTCTAATAAACTATTTAAGTTAGCTGTTCTCTTAAAAACAAATCTTCTATAATAGTAAATAGGTCCCTGTTCCCTTCTAAAATCTTCCAGTTGTGTGAAATAATTTTCCTTATTATGATAAGTGAAACTCTGATAAAAGGGGAGAGATAATATTTTTATGTGTGTTATATAAATGGCCAGTAGAGAGAGTGACAAGCAGTTGTATAGTATTGCAGTAAACTGTATACGGACAAAATGGGTGAAGAAAGATGTATCTTATTTGAAGCTGATAACATTATGCAAAACAAATTATAAGCTGTTGAAAAAACCTGTATAGAAAATAATATCTAAATTTGTTTTGGGATTGATAGGCGATAATACTTAAGGGTTAAAAATCAGGAAAGTTATGGAAATATCATGAATTATAAAAAAGACAGTTAACAGTATAATAAAGTAAAATAAGTAAAGTAAAATAAATAAAGTAAAATTTGTATGAAAAAAAATGTAATGGAAGATATATACAGTTGGCAGCTGATAGCATTGTGCAAAACCAATTGTAAGTTATTGAAGAAAAGTTTACAGAAAATAATGTTCTAATGTATTTTGGAATTGATAGGTGATAATACTTATGTGTTAAAGGGCAGAGATGTTTGGGAAGTATCACAGCTTATGAAACAGATAGCTGACAGTATAATAGTTGAACAAATGGAAGGTCAATTAGTTACTTGTGTTATAGCCAAAGCTTACACCAATGTTTGTTATGAAGAGGTGTGGTTGATCTTGAGGGCATGTGGTTTTAAAGAAAAACATAGCAAAATTAATGGAGTGAGTATATGAAAGGTTTACAGGTTTTAATTATAGTTATTTGAGGAAAGAAATTGTAAAAGTCTTAATCATGGTTGCCCTATAAGCATACTAATTTGGTGTCTGTTAATAAATACTGTAATTAAAAATAATAAGCAAAGTTTTGAAGAAGAGGGTGGGAGATCTTTAAAGAAATAAAACTGCCAACTGCTTATGTTTATATGGATAATTTAGTTTTGATAGGGAAAAATAAGTACAGAATAGGAAATCATATGGAAATGGAAGATAATTTATGTAAAATGATCTTGCAGTTAGGCATGAATAAAAGCATAGGCTTAGATGAAAATAATGAATTACAAACATGAAGTTTCATAGGAGTGAACGTTTGGTGCCAGACGTTTTATTTGGAAAATAGATGAATTGTTGAAATTTAGGAAGACCAAGTTAATGAGAACAAAGAAACTGATTAATATTTCATCTGTAAAAAAATACTTGATGAATGATACTTTGGAATAGTTAATTGTCTGTGGAATGTATTCTCTTTTAGTACATTAGTATTTTGTGTTTCTATGGGATTGTATATTGAATTCTGTTAAGAGGTACATTATTTACAATGACAAGCAGAAGGGGGTGAGTATGTAGCATACTGTGGTACATTAAATTTTTTGTGCATGCATTCTATTTAATTTCTTTTTTGATAAAGAAAATCTCTTAGGCAAATTATTTTACTGGAAGTGTGGAAATGCACCCCAAATGAAGAGGAAGAAAATGGTAAACAATATTACATTTAATTAATTCAGAACTATTTCAGTGGAAAGTTAATCTCTAGGATTTATTTAATTCTGTGTAGGCTTCACACAGGGCCTACACTAAGTTTACATGTTTGTGCTGTGGTGCGTGGCGAGCGGTAGCTCACAATGCATATTAATGATGTGTGCTGCACCTAAGCTAGGTTTTGTGGCTGGCAACAGTGTTAATGGCCAGGAAACTATGTAAGTGAACATGAATATTAATTCTATGTAAAGCAGAGCACCTATGGTTGGCAGATTTGCTTGGAATGCCAGAGTGATCACCAGGGCTTCACAAATAGCTGTCAGTCTGTCAGTGCAAAACATCTGCACAACGGCTAACATAATGAGGGGACAAATAACCAGAAACATGGACATATTTCACATAGATGTCACGTAGAAATGTGTTAGAATGTGACACTCTGAACCTCTTAGACCAAGACATCTGGGCAAAGCCATAAATAATGGGGGGACAAAGGCCCAAAAATAGGGACAGATTTATAAAACTGCTCTTCTACACTTAGAAAGTTGAGAGAATAATAGGTTGTACAATAGCCTGCACTTTCTGAAGAGCATGAAGTCTGAAACTCAAATGTATGTCATTGGTTTCTGACTTCAATCTGCAATGAAATGTCAATGATTTGCCAGCAAACCAAAATGTTATGAAGAAAGGATCAAAAATATGAGACAAAAACTGGACATTCTGCACAAATCAAGACAGCTGAGAAGTATGAACTGAAATGTATGTAATATTGACTCACACTACTCCTGAGAACATTCCAGTGATATGGCAGAAAGCCATAAATTTGATAAGGAACACATCTGGACATTCTGGGAATATCCGGACAGTTGAGCAGTATGAATGCAAAGTATATGATCCAAACAGACTACAGGACAAAGTACCTACAGTGCAGAGTATTGTGATATCCCATTCCTGGAACTGCATACTGAAGCTGTGTAAATTATTTGTAATGGGACATGTACTGGCATGTAAAATTAATACTCAGGGGAAGTGTGTGTATTGAATAGTGACACACACATGAATTGTAGGAATGAACACAGGAAAAGAAGACAGGTGAAACTGCCCAATATACAGCAAAGGAGGGCATGTCAATGGAACATGGTTGTAGCAGCAACACCAGTCACATATCTGTATGGCACAGTAGGGACTGTACAGTGAAATGTGTTTTATGTGACTGTGACACAAGGTGACATAAGAATGGGGAGGATGTCAGTGTGAGATAAGCATCCTTACATTAATATTGCAGAGGATGTCTATCAGGGATCTGACATATAGCTGGGGTAGGCTGCATATTGTGAAGCTGTGCAAACTGATGTCCCTGAATATGAGTGTACTCTCAGTACAGGTGTTCAGCAAGGTGGGTACAGGTAAAGGCTCATGGAAAACATTACAAGTACCAGCCACAATCATGGACCATATCAGAATAAAAACACCAGTAATCCCATGCCGATGACAGAACATATGTGATTTACAGTGATAAAAGATGAGTCTGCACACACGTTTGAACAATTATTATGATACATCCACACTGTATGAGGGTAATCACACACACACTGTCCTGGCACTGTAACATCTGTTGAAGTTCTTAGGAGGGACACTGCTATACTTGTATGCGACAGTATGGGCAATACAGGCTAGTTGCTTTGTATGCATGGCATATATATATATATATATATATATATATATATATATATATATATATATATATATATATATGGCACAATCCATACTTGTATGAATGATATACATGCCATTAGTGTTGTCAAACACCTATGTATGTAGTGTGTGCATCAGCAGAACAGGTAGAACACATGCATGGTGTAACAACTTGATTAGTGTTCTGCACCATCAGACAGCCATGTATATTCCATAGAAAGCATACCTAGGTGTGGCCAATAAGCTGTGTGACAGCTCACTGTGACAAAGGTGGTATACTTAGTTACACATCACTGAAAGATGTGTCCAGAGGTACATGAAGAAGGGCGCATTGTACACAGTTATTGGTGTGAAGAAGGCTGGGAACTATGAAGGTATTATGGCCTCTGATGTGGATGCCCTTCACATACCCAGTACTTGTGTTACATGCAAGGGAGGAGTCAGCACTGGGACCACATGCTGGTGGATGCACCACTTACCATCTAACCCAGAACACAGGTCACATACCTACTGGTCGGTCTGATTATAGTGTGTGATGTCCACATTACAGTTGGGTGGTGCATTTTTTTCCTGAATTAACAAATCCCCCACATGTGTCTTGTCAATGCAGGTGTTGTCATGTCTCTGGCAGTAGTGTTTGTTATGTGTTGGTACTGCCTGTATTATACTGTCACAGTTGGAGTCAATGATTGCACACATTCTATAGTCCTTCAGGTAGCTGTGTGGACACAGCAGGTGTATGTCATCTACAAACCACAACTCAAAATAACTTTACTTTAGCTGAAGCATGGTTCACTAACATCAAACTTTTTTCTTAATCCCCCCAAAAAACAACCTAATTATCTTTGGCCCTGGTAGACCTCCTCCTCTAAGCAATGATTTCACCATAAACTCCAAAGATAACATAAAAATCACCCCAACAACACACACAAAACTGCTAGGTGTAGTAACCGATAATAACCTCAAATTTGACATGCGCATAGCCCAAACAATCAAGAAAGTACACAAAAATCTTTTCTCCTTTATAGAAACAAACAGTTTATGACCAATAATACCAAATCCACAATTGCAAGAACTCATCTCTTATCCATCCTCCTTTATGCCTCTCCTATCTTGACAAATCTTCGCCACACCGAACTTAACAAAATGGAATCTTGTTACAACAAGATTGCCAAGTTCAGTACTGATGCCTCTCATAGATCCCATCACTGTCTTACCCTCAAGCAGCTCAACTGGGTTGAGCTGCCCCAACTACTGCTACTTAATCAACTCTCAATAGCACACAAACTTTACTACCTGCCTGACAAACCCCAGCACTACAGTATCTAATTCAGCCCTATACCACCAGCAGAACCTTAAGATCTAGTAACCAAAACCTTATAAATGTCATCAAACACGAAAATAATGCTGGTAAATCTCTCTTTGCCTGCACTATAACCAGAATCAGGAATTCACTCCCAAACCACATAGCTTCCACAACCTCTGCTTTCCAATTTAAAAACCTCCACAAAACCCACTATTCAAACAACTGGCTTTGCTCTTAAGACACCCCAGGTTAATCCATACCAATGTACTGTTACAAAAATTCTGCTAAGGATCACCTGTTTGTTCCTCTGTTTCTCCTGATATACTTGTTCTACCCGGTCATAAGTACTTTTCAGAATGAATTCCTATCTTAGTACACTGAAAAAAAGTATTTTAATGTTTTCAATCTTGTAATGTACTGTATATATATATATATATATATATATATATATATATATATATATATAATTGTTAATATCTGCTTAGAG
Source organism: Protopterus annectens (assembly GCF_019279795.1). Lineage (NCBI taxonomy): Eukaryota > Metazoa > Chordata > Ceratodontiformes > Protopteridae > Protopterus > Protopterus annectens. The sequence goes on from NC_056729.1 coordinate 36,866,642, forward strand.
CATACTGAAATGTAGTTTTGTAATGTAATGTATATATTCCTTACAACAAGAAGTTGTTAATATCTGCTTATTGTATGCTGAAATGCAGTCTTATATGTATGCTTGAATCCTCTCTTATGTATTGTACTATTATCTGGAGCTTTTCTCCCCGGGCCTCCACTGAAAATGGACCTGTGTCCAGTCGGACTTTCCCCAGTTATCAAATGTGAAATAAAATAAATATTTAAAAACATCTGTGCTATCCATCACTTTACTAATGGACAGGAAAGGGCCTAGCAGGCAGTCCTGATGTATGGACCTGATCACTGGATCTGAGATATAGGTCACGTCACACATTTCAACATAGTGAGATGCTGCGTATGTGATACACTTGTCTACCCATTTGGGGATATAGCTGTTTATAGCCACATATAATAGTCCACCTCACAGTCGATGAGAGTCAGGATGTCTGTATACATACATGCATCAGGTGCTGTCCCCTCTATTCAGATGGATGCATGTTGATGTACACCCTTGTACTGGAATACAGTCTATGTGGAGGGTGTGCTAAAGTGTGTATTTCACTGTATCAGGAAGGTGTATATGCTGAGTCACACCATAGGCAGCCTGTGATGTTGTCACAGGCCATTGCTTCTGTGTGATAGGCCTGGAGGAAGGTAAGACAGTACATACCACCTATTGTGATCAGCCTAGGGTTTTGACACAATTCCCCTCAAAGGTTTCATTGAGAAACCCTCCCATCAGTAGATGGATAACCATCTGGGTCACCAACAGAACACATACTGTGAAAGTTGGTGAATCAGCCTGCACCAGTAGAGCTGTCACCATTGGCAAATCCCAGGAATCTGCGCATGCCCCTTCACTGTTTGGACTCTATTTCTCAACAGTTCAGGCTAAAGTATATGGCCATTGCCTTAACAAGATTGCTGATTCTTGCAGATTGGGTGCAATCATTGAGTCCACCAATTATGATAACATAGCAGAGCAGGAGCTAACACAGACAAATGAATGGGACAAAGGCACATAATATGCAACTACATGCAGAAATGTATCTTTTTTATGTTGCTAATCTGAAAAGTGGAATTCCGTGTCAAGTCAGAGCATTGACAACAATCCTGCTATGCTGACACCCAGTGATGCCAGCACTGGGAACACATGTAGATAGCAGTCTGACATTCGACCACCAAGTGTCCACACTGTTATTGAAAGCCTGTGTTGTGCACATCATATGTCAAGCCATCATATGCAGATCTTAGGATTGTATGACAGCGCTGTAGTCAAATCACATCAAAACAGTAATAGAGTATAATGCTGCTGGAGACACCACAGGGCTTTCTCAGCAAGATAACACAGGGCCCACAAATCATGCCATGATGTATGTGGGTAGAGTTAAAGCCATAAAGCCGTGCCACTCTAATCTGTCTAATATAGGATAAGGTGACATCTGCCTGGCCTCCAGGCCAGTGTCAGACCTTGCCCTTGTGGGAGTATTACATATCCAAAAATCTGATGTAGCTGATGACATCAGCAGTTCTGTTGAGGAGAAGATAACAGTGTCCAACATGCTGCAGTGAAATGCTCACTGTAATGACAATCATGAACTCACACACACACACACACACACACACACACACACACACACACACACACACACACACACACACACACACACACACACACTCTCACACACACACACACACACACACACACACACACACACAGTTGACTGCAGTGAGAAAAGAACCCCTACCTATCTTAGTATGACTACAGAGCTCAGTACTTTATGCAAACACCATGGCACAGATCTGACTTGGAGTGTGTCAGACCACACTTTATAGCTCTGGACATCAGCAGTGTCTGTTGAAGAGAAGATAACAGTGTCCGACATCCTGGGGTAAAATACTTTCTGTAATTCCAAGCATGAGCTCACAGACACACACACACACACACACACACACACACACACACACACACACACACACACACACACACACACACACACACACATACAGTTGACTGGATTGAGATTAGAATCCCTACCTAAGTGCACAGACTACAGAACTCAGTACTTCAGGCAAATGCCACAGCACATATAACATGGAGTGTGTCAGACACTTTATAGCTGATATCATCAGCAGTGTCTGTTGAGGAGAAGATAACAGTGTCCCACATGTTGGGGTAAAATATTCTCTGTAATGTCAAGCATGAGCTTGCTCCCACCCACACAGACACAGTTCACTGCAGTGAGAATAGAACCTCTACCTGTCTAAGTACACAGACTACATGACACAGTACATTAGTCAAGCACCACAACAGAAGTCTGATTTATACACGAGTACAGGTCAGTTTATAGTAGATGACATCAGCAGGCCATGTGTGAGACAAGAGGTTGGGAGGCCTGCATGAAATGAATGTGTAAACATATGCAAGTATCCATGGCATTGGGGCAGTAACTGTAGGATACATGCTTCTGCTATTTTGTCTAGACACTCACACACTCACACACTCACACACACACACACACACACACACACACACACACACACACACACACACACACACACACACACACACACACACACATGCCCAGTTGACTGCAGTGAAAACAAACCCCCTACTTATCTAAGGTATACAGACTACAGAGTACAGTAATTTATGCAAGCCCCATGGCACAAGTCTGACTTTTACAAGACTGCAGGTGAACTTATAGTAGATGACATCAGCAGGCCATGTGGGGGACAAGATGTCGGGTGGGCTACATGAAATAGATGTGTGGGCATCTGCAAGAATCAGAATGCTGTCATTCCATGGTATTGGAGCAGTAACTGTGGGATACACACTTCTGCTCTTCTGTCTAGACACACACACACACACACACACACACACACACACACACACACACACACACACACACACACACACACACAGTTAACTGCAACTGAGTACACAGACTACAGAATGCAGTACTTTATGCATGTGTCACAGCACAAGTCTGCCTTTTCTAAGAATACAGGCAAACTTATAGTAGATAACATCAGCAGACCATGTGGGAGACAATGTTGTGAGGCCTGCATAGGCTCATAGCCTCATATGTTCATAGGAGGTTACTTGTCTAATGGCCCTATGGTGTTTAGAAGCCTGGCTGTGTAGAAACACAAGTACCCTTATTGAGCCTAGTTGATGGTCATTGTTAACAGAGCTATTTTGTGAGCAGTACCAACTGTCCCTGTCTATGAGGGACATGGGTGCCACCCCAGAGGTGACTTTACAATCACCTAACCAGTAGTCAAGCTTGTGCTTGAACAGAGTCATTGAGGAGTAGTGCTTCACATGCAGTGAGAGCCTGTTACAGAGGATTGTGATTTGTTGGGGGATATACCTGTCTCCTCAGCATGTTCTGTTTATGTCACAGGCTAGGTTGTGTACCCTGGGCCAAGTTATTCTTGTCTCATTTGATTTGCAGATGTCCAGCATTTCCAGTAGGGCAGGGTCTGACACTGCTCTGTAGGGCAGGCATAGGTCACCTGTCAGCAGCCTGCATGATACTGAGTACAATGACAGGTCTTTCAGTCTTTCCATGTATGTCATGTTTGTAGACCCTGTGTTTTCTCCAGTTGCTGCAGGTGCCTGCTGAGGTACAGACAGAAGAGAGCATTGTACTTAATTACTGGTCTGATAAGGGTACAGTACAGCAGAACTGTGACCAGTTGGCATAATGGTTAAGGTCTTCACCTCAATGCACAAGGTACAAGGTTCGATCATGACCTCTGACCAATGCCTGTTTGGAGTTTGTACATTCTTCCTGTGTCTCTGTGTGGTTTCTCCCATGTCTGAAAAAAAATGCTGAGTGTTTCCATTTCAAACTCACCAATGAATGGAGCTGTGGGCAGCAGCATAGACTTTACAAGGTTCACTATAGTGGGAAGAGTTGTACAGACCAACGCTATGGGCATCTACTATGGTGCACAGTATCCTCAAGATAGGAGAACACTGATCACAGACTGCACACCATGGCAGAGCTAGCCACTCAAAGGTTTAAAATATGGCTCTAGGTGATTCAGTCATGTTGACTAATGTCACCAAAATGGGCATGGGTAGTTACCATTGATAAGTGGGTTGAGGACCTGGCCTACTCTGACCTATGCCAGGGAGCCTTGCTAATGGTGGGAGGGGTATATGTGCCCCTGTTGGTTAGTGTGTGCCTGCCATAAAGCCCAGCAGCCCTGGGTCAATAAGCTATTGGCTGGCTGGTGTCTAGTTGCCCAGCTTGGTTTACCTGGCATAGCTCTGTTGAGCAAAAGCTGGACGTAAAACTAACCAGCCTGCCAAACATGAACTGAGAATTGCTACACTTAATGTGTGTTCACTGACAGGATGCAGCTTGGAAGTGGATGACATGGTGACATGGAGGAGGCTGGACATCCTATGTATTTAAGAGATGATATGGAAGGGCAGTGCAGCAAAGCCACTTGGCTTGGGATACAGACCCTACTACTCAGGAGGGGGATAGGCTAGAAATGGTGTAGGAATTGCTGTGAGAGAGAGGCTTCAGAAGGCAGTGAGGGATATCATCAGAATTAATGACAGACTCATGGCAATCAGGCTCCAGTGTAATGATAGGACGGTATTCATAATCTCAGCCTATGTCCCACAGCAGGGTTGTGATAGTGAGGAAAAGAGTGCATTCAGACAGGAGCTGCAGGACCTACTGAATAAAGCAGGCCAACATGAATTGATGTTGATAATGGGTGACTTTTACACACATATTGGGACAGACAAAACAGGATATGAGGACTGCCTGGGTCCACAGGGGTGTGGCAACCCAATTAAAGAAGGAGAAGCCATTCTAGATTTCTGTGTGGCAAATGGCTTGGTAGTAGCCAACACATGGTTCAGAAAACGAGACAGTCACAAAATCATGTACAAGAGTAGCCAACATGCAACTCAAGTAGACTTCCTTCTAGTTAGGAAAAGGCACTAGCAAAGTCATCCCCAGTGAAACAGTTGGCCTACAGCATAAACCACTAGTTGCCACAATCAGCTGCAAGCAGTGTTCAGAGAAGGCTCTAAGGTCATTAGAGACCAGGCTAAAGACCTAGAAGTTGACTGGAGAGAAAATACAACAGTTCAAGGAATTACTCAGGGCTAAAGTACCCCAAGAAGAGGAGGAAATAGGTGGAGTTGAACAAGAATGGCAGTGCCTAAAAACAGCATGTGTTAGGACTACAGAAAACATATGTGGCTGAGCCAGGTATGGAAATAAGGTACATAAGGAAAGCTGGTAGTGGAATGCAGACGTCCAGGAAGTCATCAAAAGAAAGTAGGCATGCAGGAAGAAGTGGGAGATAGAAAAAACTGACCAGGCTAGGAAGGACTACTGGTTGGCCAACAAATAAGCTAAGAAAGAAGTTGCAATAGCAAAGAATAGGGCATCAGATGCACTCTACTAGCTTCTGGAAAGTGAATGAGTAAGTGGCACAAAGAAACTATATCAGGTTGCAAGGCAAAGACAGAAAGATAATGAAAATAGTCAAACACCCTTCATAAGGGATGCCAGAAACAACCTGCTCACCAGTCCACAAGACATCAAAGGCAGACGGTAGGAGTATTTCCAACAGCTTCTGAATGAAGAAAACCCCACAGAAGCTGTACTGCCCTAGAAACAGCCTACAATGAGAGAAGACCCACCATAGAAGAAGTAAGAACAGCACTAAAGAAAATGAAGTCAGGGGAAAGCAGCAGGCTGAGATGAGGTCACAACAAATATGAAAAATATGCTGGGTGAGATAGAGGAGAAAATGGCTCCTGAGGGTACTCATAGCAGTGTGGAGAAAAAGGCATATCTAAGATGACTGGAGAATAAGCATACTCATGCCAGTGTACAAGAACAAAAGGGACATCCATAACTGGGGGCAGTACAGAGACATCAAGCTCCTATTATACTGCATGAAAGTTCTAGAGAGGGTGATTGATAAATGCATATGCAGAGTAATAGAATGTAAGCTGGGAGATTATCAGTTCAGATGCAGCACAACTGACTGGATGTTTGCAATGAGACAGATACTTGAGAAGAAGCTAGAGATGAGGAGAGAGTCCAACTGGGCATTCCTAGACTTGGAGAAAGCATATGATAAGGTCCCAAAAATGTTGATCTGGGCGGTACTGTAGTGGTTTTAAGTCTCAGACACATTGGTAGAATTAGTGCAGTCTATGTACATGGGCCCAGTGACTCAAGTACGAGCAGTGTTCGGCCTCACAGAGGGGTTCCCAATGGGAGTGGGTGTACACCAGGGTTCAGCTCTGAGCCCACTGCTGTTCATACTGGTGATGGACTACATTAGCAATCAGATTGGAAAGGGCAGATCAACAAAGTTGCTGTATGCAGACAATGTGGCATTACAGGCAGACTCTGAGCTAGAACTTCAGCAAAGGATAGGAGAATAGAATGCAAAACTGAAGGCACATGGGATGAAACTAAGCAGAGATAAGACAGTAGTAATAGCAGCAAATTGGGGAAATCAGAAGAAGCTGAGAATAGAGATAGAAAGGAGGATAGTGGAACAGGTAAATAGCTTCAAGTATCTGGGAGGGGTGGTTGAGGAGAAGGGAAGTCTGAATGAATCTGAATAAAGAGGTCAAAGCTAGAATCAGAGGGGCTGCAGCCAACTGGCATAGAGTGCCTGGTATAGTCTATGACAGAAGAATGCCAAAGAAGCTGAAAAGTAAGGTGTACAAGACAGTGGTGTAGCCAGTACTACTGTATGGTACAGAAACCTGGGCAGTAAAGGCAGAACAGTTGAAGAAGGTAGAGGTGATGGAAGAGAGTTGGCAACAGTTAACACGATACCCTGATGCCATGTAGAAAAATGGGAAAAAGGGGGCTGATGATGATGATGATGACATTAGACATATGACCACCCTGGTGTTGGATGTGATGTCCATATGTATGATGTGCACAATGCAGAATGTGTGTGTCACCACTATGGACACCTAATGATGAAACTGTAGATTGCAATCAACATGTGTTCCCTAATCTGACAACACTGTGTTAGAGCTTAGAGAGGCGCTATGCATATCATAATTACCAGGGGTACTTCACTATCAAAAGAGACAATGAGACATTGTATATTTTAAGGTTCAGTCTGTGAGTTTGGCACAAATCATTTGTGTATGGCAACCCCTTGCATAAGATGTTACCATCATTGTGGGACACTATATTACCGCTTCCAGTTACCAGTCATCTGCAAACTTGATAAACCACAGGCCATCTACCATTGCCTGCACTTAAGGGAAGTAGTTTGCAAACAGTTGAGGGCCCAACACAGATCCTTGTGGTATTGTAATGGTAAGTGGCTAGTGGTGGAGGTTCAGTCCCCAACTTTGAGAGTGTGTGTTACGTCAGTGACTCAGTTGCCTATCCCTCTACTACTGAATGGCTTATGTCAGATATGGGAGAACTTCGCTATGTCCTATTATCTCTTACCCAGGCCTTTGGGGTCAGTATTCAGGAAGTCCACAAAGGTCAGTAAGCAAGATCTACTCTTGACAAAAACAAAATGGGTAGGGTCAAGTGTGTTGAAGGTCACCTATGTCCCTGTGGATATGGTCTATGCTGATTCCTTCCCTAGTCTTTCAGATAAGGCTTTTTAGGTGCCTGGATCAATAGTTGTTTTTCTACATGTTAACAGATTGATGTGCATTGCATAGCACACAATATTTGATATTACATTTTGTAGTGTGGTTGATATATGTGTGCAGAAATTACTGAGTCCCCAGGATTGCAGTGCTTGGGGGGTGCCAACACATGGATGTATTGTAAATATTTGACATATTGTTAGATAGGACCCTAATTTTGAAATATTTCCACATGTAATTTCATGTCATACACAGGAAATGGACAGTAAACAGCACTAATACAATATATTATGTACATTTCCTTAGTGCGGTGAGCAGCAGGTTTCCATGACAGATAGAAAGTGCATATGCATGTGAGATACACGTTTTCATGTAGCTAAGCAGTGCGCAAATGTGAGCTGTGTTTCTAAAGTCTGACAGTTAGTCTTGAGTCTATGAAATACACTTCCTGCTTAGGTGATTCTGTGGCAGTACATGTTAATGCACTGATACATTCTTTTTTTGGGTCAGATGGTACTGGGTTCGAATACAGGTGTATGTCATACTTTAAAATACTTTTCATTACAGAGTGATAATGCAATGACATGAATTGTTTATACGAGATGTGTTACTGTGTGTTGTCAGTGCAGTGGTGTTAAGCGGCATTGTGTGGAAGTAACTGCACCTGCTTATCGACTCTCACTGTTGATTTGCAGTGCACACCTATGCGCAAACATGGAGCCCAAAATGTAAAGGGATCCATTGCTTCTCCAGCAACTTATATATGTTGTGTGTGATTCTATTTTTTTGACCAGATTAAAGGTGTGAGAATTGGATATATAGGGAAGTGATGAAATAGGAACAAGCAGGGGAAGAATAAAGGGAGAGCAGCACAGAAATGTGCAGGAGGGGGATATGAAAGAACCATAGCTATCTATTTCTTTAACAGTGTAAATTGAACATACAGTATGTGCAAACTGTTAACTGAATTTGGACTGTCACCTCCAGAGACAGGGGTGACCACTACACAATCATGTTGTATAGCCAATTGGACTGAATCAGGTGTGTCAAAAAAGACACTTGTGTGACATGGAGAGCTGCGTATGGGATGATTTTTTTGTGGGACAGGTGCCCATTTATTTTTTATTTGAGAGAGAGAGGAATGTTGGGGGACGGATGTAGGTATATCTGGGTAAGGTAGGTTGGACAGGTGAGGAAACAATTGAAGACAGACAAAATGAACAAGAAAAGAGACAGGGACAGTGATGGACACAAAAGGTTGAGGGACACCATGATTGAGATGAGGGTGTGGACATCCCAAACCCATGGTCGACAAGCTGGGTGACAGTGAGAAATGAGTCCTTGGCCACTGGAATGTTGTCACTGTCACCTCACTCCACCACTGGCTGGAGTACTTGATGTCTCCTTCTCTTCCTCCTAGTACTCTGCAAAATGAGGAAGAGCAGCCTCTCCACCAAGTGTAGACATGCACCAATGGTGTGTTGCACAACCCTGCCCATCATTCCTGGCAACTTAGTGCTGGCGATAAAATCACCACCTCTGCCAGTGCTCATGGAGGGTACTCCTCGACTAGCCTCCAGGGCAGGACTACCTGAGGGGGCAAGAAGTACAGGGGTAGCAGAGGTGATACTGCCAGTTTGGCTTCCAGACATGCTGGGCATCAGTTCTGGTGCTAGTGGAGGGGGGCTGCCAGATTCTGTGGTACAGGCCTACCCCGCTATGCTGTGGAGCATTTAGTGATGTGGTACGCATGGATGACATGGACACATTTCAATGACACAAAATAAAATAAAAAAGTAAAATAAAATAAAAATAATAAACAATAATTATATTTTTTTACAAAAGCATAAAATAAAAATAAAATAAATATAGTCATAAAAGAAAAAAAGAAAAAAGACAAAAATATTTTATAAACAATATGAAAAAAAAATAAAATAAAAAAAGAGATAAGGTTTGGCTGAGAGGAAAAAAAAGAGATAAATTAGTACCTTGATATGTCACATACAATGCATTAATGCAATTATATGAGTTTATAATCTTAATTTTTTACATTTAAGACTACTTCCTCCTAACAGATGCACACGATAGTACAGATTGCAGCAAGTAATCCTTGACATATGCATATATTGCACATATGTGTGTTCCATTTATATAGATTACAGTTTGCAGTAGGGCATTTGTGCCACTGATATATAGTTTTTAATGTAATTTCAATATTACTGAAGAATTAACAGTATTGTATGGCTGGGAATGTTCTAGTTGAACACACAACCTTTGACTAAAGTCTAATATTGTACTGCTGGTTTATGCTACAGACTAATGCATGCATACTTTCTTTTAGAGTTGAAATATGCATGCTCAATGGGATACAACACTATAAAATACCAAAAGCGCTATCTTTAACTTTTAATGATACAATAACAATACTCTTTTGCTGCATACATATCACATGCTTCCCTCATCCTTACCAGTCCAGCCCCATGGGCTCAGACATTGCACTGACAGTCACTGGCAGCTGTGGAAAAAACAGAATTGAACAGAACACAGTTATGAACATCAGTCTTGCCTATATTCAGCTTTCTGAATCTTACAAGTCATCTTTGTAGATGATACTTACACAGGTGTGGGATGTCCTCAGTTCTTAATTCCTCAATCCAGTGGCGGAGAGTATCCCTCTTCCTCCTCCATAGGTCATTATAATGATGCCTACATTGCTCTCCAGTGTGTGAGATACCGGTGGCACTGAATACAGCCCGAGCAAAACTATTCCAAGCCTCTGACTTATACTGGGAGCCAGAATAGTCCCCCTGCAGAAACCTGTTGCTGTGGTTCTTAACCAGGAGTCCAATAAAAATCTGGACTCCTGGACACCCTACATCTGTGCCCTAAACCTGGTACCTTCCCCACAAACACCTGCCATGTCTGCCATGGATCTAGAGCAATGTAGAATTATGCTTTCTGCCAATTCCAGTTATTGCGTTTACTGGTAGTGTGCACACTGTTTGAAACTGTTGCACTTTGCTTACCATTTGGAAACTCATTACTTAGCAGTGCACACCCCTTAGCAACATGTTTGCACAATGGTAAGCAGAGAGTAGCAGTGAGCCATTACATAATTGCAATTCCAATTCCAAGGTTATTGGATGTACAGTCAGGTGTGTGTGTGTGTTAGGCAAATGTGAAGGTCATGTCAGTCCAGACAGCAGAATTATACTTACAGGAATATCATGCACTGTATACCCACAGTTATACATCTGATAATAAATGTGATGATACATAAATAAATAAATAAACAAACAAATAAATAAATAAATAACTGACACAGTCCTACTATCTCAGCCCTCATACATGTAATTAATATGAACTCCACTATCTCAAGTGTTATAAGTGAAAGTGACTATAATGGGAAGTGGAACAACAGTAAAAGTGTATGGAATATCCTGTAGTCAAACCCAGGACCATGTGTATGGCAGTCCTACACTTACACCTGTTTCTACAAGAAGGTTGAAATAAGACTTGTCTCTCTTTCAGTTTATTGCTATTGACTGCAATGTCACAGCAGTGAAAAAAAGATTGCACATCCTGTACTAGAACCCAGGATCATCTGTACTCCAGCCCTACATTTACACCTGCTGGCACAGAAGTAGTTACATGACATTCCCTATTTTACTAATCATTCCTAAGATCTTGCTGTTAACTGCTGCACAATGCCATTTAGTGTATTTGTGCGACGCCCAATAGCATTAGTTGAATGTATCTGGGTTCTAGTTTTGGCTGTCTGCGTCCTGTCTGCTTCCTGGGTGGTCCAGTTGTCCAGTTTATGCACTGCCATGCTATGCCCAAACGAGTTAAACACAGCCAAACCCTGCATTCATTTTCTCCATTCCAGTGATTGCTCTATGTGCTGCATTTTGCAAACACTGCCCCCCCCCCACAAAAAAAAATTAGTAGTTGAAATGAGGAAAATCAGTGTGTGACATACACTTAAGAAAATGATGGCTCACATCACATATTCTACATAGATCTGGATTTGAAATTTCACTCCAATGCACCTTCAGAACACAGGATGGGTGCCTTATCCCTCTTTGCCACACAAACAGCTTTGCAGCAAAGAAATGAATTCAGTCTGCACACAACCAACTGCAACAGCATCTACAGAGATATCAAACAATGCAAGTGTTATTTGTACATTTATTTTTGGATGTAGTACACCTACTGATCACACAACCTGTCATGATTACTGCTTGCAAATATACAGCTCTGTCTTACATTTCTGTGTTTGTTGGCCATTCTTCATTTATCTGACCAGTAATCTGTGACATGAAGTGTCTACACCATTATATATCATTGGCCTTAAAATGTGTGAGGATATTAAGTGGAAGTAATATCATATACAGTTGTCAACAAATGAAGGGCAGGTTGGATGTTAAGGAACACAACCTGTGAATTGTGTGCTTCTTACTTACATTTCCAACCTTACATGTAACACTTTGTAGATCTAACCTGACACACCCAGTGGAAGTAAGGCAGCCTGCAGTGCTGTTGTGTTTTCCTTCTTAACCACTAATCATTCACTGTTGCAATCCATTAAAACCAAACACTGAGGGAGTGCCTGCACTATGTTTACATCTCATACACAGATCCAAGTATTTGGGATTCAGCAGTTCTAATGAGTTTGAACCTCATTTGTGCTAACAGCCCAGAATTTATACCATATAAAAAAGCAACCGTCTAGGTAGGCAAGCTGATGGTGAGACTTGTTTATGTTGGGATGACTGCGCATAAGCTATTTCTTCAGGATATATCTGTACAGAGGAGTACTGAACTTCAGAAGGTATGCTTCCATTTTGTCAGCTACATACTGCATATGCGGGAATGTATTTAAGAAAAATCTGAATGTAAGGCTTTTACATTTTTAACTGTATGCATTTATTAGAAGTGTACTGATGGTATGGGCATGTTTGCCAAGTCATTTCAGAGGAATATGTGATTGCCAATACATGAAAATGGAATGCTGTGTGATAAATATGTACAAATGTTTCAGGGACAGTTCCTTTGAAAGCATTTTTAGCATTTCAAAGATTTTTTTTTAGCAAAATGTGCCATTTTCCTTTTCTTTCGGGGGGGGAGCAAAGGTGAGTTACTGTTATAGCACAAACAAGGGTGCACCATTCTTTTGGAAAGAAACAAAGGTGAGTTAATGCTATGGCACAAACAAGGCTTTGTTGCTGTTGTTACTCTCTCTGTTTTGCATCCTGCCTGTTGTTCATATTTCACATCTCTACACTGTTGTATGTTTCTCCAGTTGGCAATACTGACTAGATACTTTTTCTCTTTTATCTGGTAACAGTTATTTTCTAGTTAATGTGATACTTATGTGCATTATTCTTCTGTTGTCTTTTTTGACATGTAGGAGTATGCTGCCCAGGCATGTCAGTCCTTGGAGACCCCCCTTCACCAATGCTGAAAACCAGGTGATAGTGGATGCCTTTAGGAAATGTAGTGCTTTTCTCCTGGAAAGGGGAAGTGGAGATATGGTAGATAGGATGCAAATACGGCACCAGATAGTTGATAATGTGAATGCTGTGGGTGTCCACAGCAGGACTTATGAGCAGGTGCTCCACAGGGCCAGTCACATGATCACATCTGCACAGAGGAGAACAGCTGCAGTGGGCCATGACCAGATTGTTACCAGGGGAGGGCCTGCAAGGGAACCACCACTAACACCCAATGAAGAGTTCCTGGCCAAATGTCAGGGATTCAGACATCTCCCAGAAGAGTGCAGTACAGCATGTGCTGAATGTTGGAGCAACAGTTTCAGAGACAGCAAGCATGTCCCAGGAGGAGCTTCCAGGTAGACTTTGGTATTTCAAAAGTTGAATATTGTTGTATAACTGCGGTGGTGGTGCTGCAGTAGCGTTGTCGCCTCACAGTTAGACGTTGCCCTTCGATTCTCAGTTAGAGTGTCTTCTGTGTGGCGACATGCGTGAATGTGCGTTCCTTCATTGAAGGTTGTGCGTTAGGCCCATCAAGCCAGCACGTCAAAATCTTCTGCCAATCATTAGCGGACTGGAGTTCCGCTGTGGCGACCCCTAACCGTGAAAAGCCGAAAGAAACAAAAAAAAAAGTAAAACAGCTGAAATCAATTAGCTTAGATTGGAGCTGTCAGCTACATTGTTGTTGGAAGTTTAGTTAATGGAGATATAAAGGGGTACAATTAGTACCCCCTTTGTTACTGTTAATTGTGATGATGTTACCTTTACCTCTTGCTTAACTTCTTCCAGGACTGTCTGGATTGCAGAGAAGTATGTCATCTGCAGATGATAAGCCAAACATTTTTATGTCAGTACTGCTGAGCAATTTAAAGAAATATTTAGTATGTGCTGTTTATGTCAGGCCTGTTGCTTGTATTGCTGTACTGTCTGTAATAGTGGTAGCACTGTTACTTTGTTAGCATATATTGGACTATAGTAGTGAAGGTATTAATTTTTTTCCTGTATTTGTTGCTTTTTATCACTGGTGTTCATGACAGTGGGAGCATGGGCCCACTGCCACCTGATGTCAATGTATCAGCAGACTCTGATGATGATGGTGGTGAAACTGAGGCACAGTCGGGGGGGGGTGCAGAGGTTGAATCTGACATTGAGGTTGACATACAGCCATCTCCTGCAATATCATCGGACTCAGCCAGTAGGCCTACGCCTACCCATTCCAGTGAGCCCACAGATATTGGATAGGTGGAGGGTGAGGCTATCGATCAGGGAAGTGTGGCTACTGTGGCTTCAGTGCCTTTTGTCTATGGCCATAGCCAAGTGTGGGCGATGTGCCATGCCAGAGGGTTGATAGGGATAGGGCTGCTTGGAGGGTTTCTGCTCCCCCTGCTGCACCTGGTGCAGGTGTCTCTTGCCCTGTCACTCAACATATGTTTAGGGCCATTATGGAGGCAAAGGCATGTTCCCATAGGTGCTCCAGATGAATGCTTATGGTTGTAGATGTGGCACAGTCTGACATGGGTGACTCCCTCCACTGTGTTGCTCATTCAATGGCTTGGATGAATGACATGTTGGAATGAGGGGGTTCCACAATGGACCAAGGGATGTGTGTCATGGAACAAGCCTTGTCTGTAATGTAGCATCTGCTGGGAGGGGGATGACATCCTTATGGGCGTAGGTCAGCCACATCATCTAGTGTCAGCATACGTGGCCATGTCCGATCATGCTCCCATAGTGGCAGTACTTCCACTGCTCCATCAGTGACTGTGTTGTCCACACCCAGACAAGGCAGGTCATGGGGTTATGGTCCTGGGCATCCCCATGAAGGGAGCTTGTCCAGCAGACATAAGTCACGTTCGGGTAGCAGCTGTGCATCTGACCATGGGCTTGGACATGCCAGTGCAACTCCTGGCACAGCCAGTTCTCGTGGTTGGGGATGACAACAATGAACTGCCACCTCTACCATGCATGGCTCACACCTGTCCGACATACCAAGAAGTATTGCCAGCACAGAGTTTGGCTGTGTTCATGCAGACACTCACACAACAGTTTTACCTGGAGGTGCCCTACCGACACACACACACCAGGTACTTATTTTGTCTCACTGGCCATTTGTTGATTTATTTAAATGTGTGCCTGCTTCTCTTTCTTACTTACACACACTCACTGACCTTTTGTGTCAGCCTAGGCCCCCCCCCCACAACACCCTGTGTGAGTGATGATAACTGTGCCATATCCCTGTTTCTATCTTTTGGATTCAGGGATACATAAGCTTTGTGTCTGATGCTCAGGGTGCATAGCTAACTCTTAGTGGGCAGTATATCTGTATTTGTGGTGTTGATGTGGTAATTGTACCTTTGACTTATATTGGCCTTGGAAAGGTAGACAGTTGATAGCATAAAACAATTTCCAAACTTTATCGTGAATGATCTTGTGAGGGTTGTGAAGTCAGAAAATGCAATGTGTAACATTACTTTCTAACTTCTCCCTTTAATGATGTTGCAGTACAAATGTATGGTGCTAATCTGAGGGCATGCAGTGATCATCAGTACTTTTGAGAGGTATGACTGTGTGAATCTTTGATGCCTGAGGCCTGTTACTTAGTAATGGACACATATAAGTCAAATACGTCTCTGCTGTCACATGTTAAGGCAATTTCTGTACAAATCTCCCACCTTTTACTTGCTTACTGGACCAAGTACTGAAATACAAGGATATGCCACAAATTCATATTATTAAACAGTACACTCCAGGTTCATGACTTACCTTGTAAATGCAGCAGTTACCACAGGTTTAGTTCAGGGCTGACTCTGTCTGATACAAGCAGTGCACAGCCAATACATGGGGAGATAAAGGTTGTATGAGTTGCCTGGCATCAATGTTACTATATGTATGTGAGTAGGAGGAAAGTTTTAAGCCCCTAGGTAGGAAGTGGGTGTGCTATGCATTGTCTCATAGCCATGCAAGGGCATACTGAGTATGTCTACTTCTGCCTACACCCACAGCAGCTGGTGGTTCCCTGTCTGACTCCTCATCTGCCTGTGGCTCTGGTGACCTTGGCATTGGTGGTGGGATGTGTGCCCCTTCCCTTTGTTGATCCTGCTAAAGCTGTGTCCTCAGGATTATGTTGTGTAGCATGGCACATACTGAGAATATTTCTGTACATGTCCATTGTACTGCATGGCTCTGTACTTCCTTATTATAGTGGCCCTGGTGATAGTGACCTTGGCAATATAGTTAGGTAAAGAGTAAACAGGGTGATAGGTCATGAAATGTGGTTGCTGCTAGCCTGCAACTGCAGTTGAATTTTATATACAATTATCTGTTTATTTATTCGGGGGTGATACAGACTATTATCATGGCTGTGAAATATTGTGGTTTTGATTTAGCTGTCGGGTTTATGGTGCCTTTAAAGAGGGAGAAACTACTTTAAGTGAAATGCTTATCGGGTTGTAATAAGCAGTTTAAGAGATCGATGCAGGGTTGTGATCGGATTGTACTTCTTTAACCTAATGCTGTACAAGTGGCTTGGAGGAAGCCAACTTGAGCTCTAGAGATTGTGTTCTGAGTTTTTTTTTTCACTGAACCAATTGGTGACTTGTTCAATAATGACTCAGATCATTAGGGTAATGACAAACTTTAAATAAACACAGGGGAACAGTACAATGATGGAATGTTGCACCATGATTTTGTGTGTGGATGATTTTGCAGTAAATGGCTTGGTGCATTGATCCTGTTCTATACTTATTTTTTTTTTCAGGAGTTGTATAGCACATAATGTTTTATTAGTGAATGCCACATCCATTAGTGACTTTTTTTGCTTTTATTTGTACGTATCTCAAGCTGTTTGTGCTTTTATTTGTTAAAACACCGGCTGGCATGTTAGTGTGTCATTTTCATATTTTCCTTTTTGAAGACATTTGGGGAAATTGAGTATTTTAATGCCTTCTTCAGAGACTGTTATGGTAAGAAGGCATAGTAGGATAATGGCAAAGTGATGAGGTTGTTGCACCATGGCCGATATAATAAGGAAGCACCCACAGCTCCCCACATGTATCTAGCCACCAGAACCATGACTTCAGCATCCTAAATATACATTCGATGATATTTCTGGTTTGAGCTTGTGCCTCATTATGGCGTTCTTCCATGAGTGTTTGTGCATTTCTGATGGCTGTCATCAGCCATGGTTCCAGTGCATAGCTTGCATCCCCCAGTAAATGACCCTGTGGGATATCCCCCCTAGCAAACATCTAGTACAGTTGGGAGGTGTGCCAGATATGTGAGTCATGGTAACTGACAGGGATGCCAGCACACATGTTCAGGATGATTCCCTTGGCATTACACATGACTTGACAGTTGTTAGAGAGGTAGCCCCTTCAATTTATATAGAGTCTACCCTGTTCTTCGGGTGGTGCCTTAATTTCTATATGGCATCTATATTGCAACATCGAACATTTAGATTGTTGAACGGCTAAACATCGACACCTAAATGTCGAATGCTGAAAACAGCGAACTGCCAATTATGCAAATTTTTTCCCCGTGAAACAATTTGCTTGGCCAAAAAAAAAAAAAAACTTTAAAACCCTAACCAATTGGTGGTGCCTCCCACAGCCCCCCTAACTAAATATACCAACACCGAGATCGCTCTACATCAGGGAAAAGGGCAAATCCCCGATGACAGCCGAGTGAATTTTTTCCCTGGGAAAAAATTCACGTAATTGGCTGTTCGTGGTTTTCAGCGTTTGACATTTAGGTGTCGATGTTTAGGTGTTTGACAATCTAGATGTTCATTGACGTGATAGGAATCCCTCTATATGTGTGCAGTCTATGTCACCCAGCACTTCAGGGTAGTGTCCTACAGGGTAGAACTCCTCCATATTTCTGGCCCTCTTATCAGAACTATAGGGAAAATATATGTGATGATAGGCATGTGGATGATCCTGGATGCTGATGCGTGTGACACCCACAGCATGTCCCCTGTTGGTCTCTGAAAGGTACCTGTAGCTAAGATTCTAAGGGCTACACATACCTTTCTCTCCACTGGGGTGGGTTTCCCTCGGTTGGCTCTGATTCTGAGTTGAGGATGGCAGAGGTCGCAGAGTTCCTGTAGTGTGTCCCTGTCCACCCTGTAGCACTCATCAATTTCCACATCATGTAGGATGTGAAAAGTTAAATGGGGCCTGAAAGCTCTTCTCCATCTTGGCCTAGGCATATTGGTGGCAGCAGCACTGGCTTCAGACATACAAATGAATTAAAGCAGCAGCAGCCCATAACATTCTATCTATATAGACTCCCTTCTGTGGCTGCATTCCAAACGTTTTGGAATTTGCAGGGAAAACCAGCACAGTGTCTACATGGATGCTTTATAGCTATTTGAATAGTTCCACTGTGCTGGATTGGTTGATTAGAATGCAGTTCAGCTGCTTATGCTGTAATTAGCATACCACCATGTTTATCTTGTTTGCGCAGGGGTGTGCTTACTCAGTGCTTACTGAATCTAAATTTCATTGCTGCTGTGTGCGCATTGTGCTGTGATGCTCACACAATAAAAAATGACTGTATAGGCTTATTCAGTCCCCCTGAATGTTAATGTTATAGAGGTGAAAAAAAGTGGTTTAAGGCAATAAATAGTTTCTGTTACTTGAGCAGATGGGCACATTTAGATAAAGCAAAGGGTCAGAGTATTCAGGAAAGAATGGAGGTATTAGCAAGTATTCAGCTTTAGATAAATTGTCAATGAAGACAAATATGAAATATATAAAAAAACAATATAGAAGTAAATATAAATTGGATGCAAAAAGCAAAGATGTAGAGTACATAAAATAGCCATTCAAATGTTCATGCATGTGGTCATTTAGTTGGGTTTTGAGAAAGACTTACCAAAAAAGAATTTAAAACAGATAATTTTACATGCATACATTTGAATAGGATTCTTTTCAGGGTCTATGATAATGTACAATGAATACAGGAAACAGAATACTAATTACTGCTCTGTAATGTCAGTACTAGAAGATGAATCCAAGCACATGATGTGGGTAGAGAACTCACAGTCTTTTGATCTTCCAGCATCAAATGAGGATGTGATACCTGTTTAGTCACTGGCATTGGTATGCTCCAATTGACACTGACATTGGTATGCTCCAATTGACACTGACACTGGTAAGCTCCAATGAAGAGACATACATGCTGCTTGAAAGTTTATAACAAGATAATTTTAATCCTAAACCTAGTGAAGCACTAAGAAGTTATAAACTTCAGTTTTTCACTAATATGCCTACTACATCAATGTCTAAGCATGTACAGTGTTAAGAAAATTGGAACAAGACTAAAAATGATGGAAATATATTACTTAAACTGTTGAAAGAGAGAATTAGGTTCATAGAATATAGATTAGGTTCATAGATTAGTACTAGGCTAACTGCCCTTGTGGGCCATTTTCAGCCTAGCTTATTACCCCATGTGAGAATCAAACCCTGCACCTTATGTTTGTAAGGTAAACACCTTAACCATTAGGCCAACCTCCCACCCCTTATGCCAACCTCCCATTATGTGTGGAATAAATGATAAACATGTCCAAAGAAGGTTAACATCAAAAAGTGACCCAACATCTAAAAATGCCTTAAATATTGCTTTAACAGTAGAAGCAATGAAAAATTAAATAGACAAGATGTGTAAGTTAAACAGCAGACAATATCAAGAAGAAGAAGAAATGCACAGTACAGGCTGCAGATGCAAGAGTATGGAATGCAGCAAAGCTAAACTCTGTTACAAATGCATGAGTAAACAGTACATAGCTTCTCAATTTAAATTTAAATGTGGCATATTATGTTTATGTTAGAAATGGGCACACAGCCAGAGTTGGTCTACTTACTGTAGCCTTTTTGTAAAGATTTACATTAGCAGAGGTGGAAGAAAGATTAGCACCGATTCTTTATATTTTTGTAATGAGAAAAGTACAATGTTTTTAAAGGAAACGTTTCCTTTTCATACAGTACAAAGCTTGAGTCTGCAAAAATGTAATCCATTCCTGATCCAACTGAAAGTATAAGTCTGTAAATATGGAAGTTGTTGCTGAGAATGCTGTAATCCAGATGAATGAAGAAAACTTGAGAAATCATTCATTTTTTGAAACCTTTTGATTTAGTGATGAAATACAGATAGGAAAACAAATAGAGAGTTATTGATGTAAAAAAGTTGTTTAGAAGAATCAGTTGTATGTTGACATTTTAAATTATATTATTTTGAATTCTGCCAAAATTAGAACATAAAAATGTAATTTAATATAGTTTGAAACCATTTTTTTCACAGGGAAAAGGTTTCCCACAGTTTCATGCAGCGGGCTTCACCCTTTGCATCTCCTTAATTAGTGCAGTCAACACTGATCAATTGTATGCTGCCTCTTCAAATTATATTATCTTAGATTCTGCTAAAATTTGAAAAAAAAAATAAAATTAATAGAATTTGAAGCAATTGTTTTTCACAATGACAATATTTTCCACAAAGAAGTAAGACATATAAATCCTGAACATATTTATGAAACACCTTGACTTTTTACACCCAGGTCAGTTTTCATTTTCTTGTGCTGTGTGTACTAAGATATAGAATAATTAAATAGATTGTTAATTGGTCCTGTAAAATATACCAAAACACCTACTGACTTGGAAATAACTGTTCAAGTATCACTGTTCGGTATTATAAATGATGATGACGTACACATTTAGTAAATTAAACAGGAGACGAGTGGCAGTGTACTTTTGTCACTAGTACATGAATATGTCTTAAAAGCACGGCCTAAAATACGACTGGCATTTGTAGTCATTACACGAATGCATAAAGGCAATCCATGCTTTTCTTAAAGTCACAATTCATAGAGGCCATTTATGCTAATGTGTGATGGCCAAAAGTAAACTTAAGCAAATGAACAAATAATGAGATGCAAATGAGTAATTATGTAAATCCTTGTATACTAATAAGTCCTTCTCCTACTAGTTTGTGATTCATGGTTATAATTTGACTCATTACAGCACCGGCTCATTATAAAAGGTGGAATCACTCTTTTTCTATCCACTTTGCAGTCAGTGAAGATGCTTTCCCTTGCTCCTAGCCTTCCTGTTACGCAGTCTGTGCTGCATGTCTTGGCCAAGCTAAACCTGCTTGTGTCCAGCAGCTAACTCCTAAAGATAGGATAGTGAAAGTACATATGATTTGGGGAGGTCCTTTCATGTTATCTGGATGGTGACTTGCTGCAATGTCAGGAGCTACTTGTTGATCTCACCAGTGCTGCAGGACCAAGACCTCAAATGAGAGGTTTTGCTATGTGTAGATGAACACTGACATGGCCTGCATGAACTATTTTGTGTTTGTTCCTCTCTACTCCTCCCACTTCCTTTCCCCACTTCTCTGCACAGTATCCTGTTATCTTCCCCTTCCAAAACTGACTCTTATTTGAGTCTGGTAAGTCCTCACTAGTGTACAAATGGAAGCAGACATGGACATGTGGTATTATCCCTGCTCACTGTCATTTGCTTGTACTGCTGGAAATCCTCATGTACACCCTGGAGGACACTGACCATTTCTATCTGATTATCTGTGGCAGTGCACTGAGCCTTAACAATGTATTGGCATGTATGCTGCTGGGCAGCTAGTGTTTTATGTATTTCCTTGGGTAGCTGAGACAAATGCCTGCATCTGACACCCCTTTGTAAATGTGTCGCTGGGGGCACTGTTAATTCTGAACTTCTGCCATCATCCAGAAGTTGTACTTGTGGATTTGAAGATACTGGTGCAGAGGTACATGAGTTTTCTATGTATTTTCTGGGGTAGCTGTGACAAATGCCTGCATCTGACACCCCTTTGTAAAGGTGTCACCATGGCCACCATTACCTCTTAATTTCTGGTATCATCCAGAAGGTATACCTGTTGGTTTGAAGATGCTTGTGTAGAGGTCCAGGGGTTTTCTCCCTGTACCACCTGTAGTACAATGTTACCACAAAGTTGACTTTGTAATCCAGTGCCACATCCTCCAGATTTATTAACACGTTATGGGGTGTGAGATCCTGCCATTAAACTCAGTGACTGTGTGCCACTTTCCTCAGGCTGTCTCATAAATATAACTTTGTTATTATCAGCAGCAGCCGCAGCACCCATTCTGCTGCTGATGTCCTCTAAATTTATTGGTATAGCAGAACTGTTTGTTTCTGCTGATGACCTTGTAAAGAATTAATTGAATACATTACTTCTCTGATATCAGTATACACTGCTGTATGCTCTGTAGTAAGGTGTAGAAGACACTTTACCATGCATACTTTGTTCAATGTCATTATGTGCAGAAGTAGGGGGTTCACCTGCTAATACTAATTGTCATGTGTTACATGTAATCATTCCATTTCAGCATTCAGTTCTTTATATAAATATGTTGCTGTTGACAAACCAACCTTCCTGAGCAGATGTCTGTTGATGCTGCAGAGATCGGTAATAGCCAGCATCCACACCACAACTGACTATGTCAATGCCATCATCACCTGTTTCATAATTATCTTCATGAATGTTGAGCAGGTATTCCTCATCAAGTTTTAAAGGAATAAAGTGGTGGAGGTCACCCAGTAGTGCAACTGGCAATTGCATTCTACTTTGCCTTTGCTTTTGCACATCCTACCACATCATTGCCCTCTTCTTGTACTGTGTTAATGTGTGGTTCCTATTGCCAGCAGCAATTATATTCATAACTACTTGGTTCCACGTCTTTGCCCTTTCAGATTGTTTAGGTTTCCCTTTTCCCAAATGGCATTTGCCATATGTTCTAAGTATTACCATATGAATGTAGTTCTCCTCATGACTAATACTGTCCTTTCTCTGTCTGGATTTCTGCTGATTCATTATTCGTTTACCTAAAACAACATGCCAAAGTCATATCCTGAAGCGTTTGATCTACTCATCAGCCAGACAGCACAGTGATAAAAGTGTGCCTACTTTCAACACAAATAGTTCAAAGATTTGAGTACAATAACTATATATTGAGACACATCATCCATATTCATATACATATACTTCAAGTCCCAATCCAACAAGTTAAAGTTGTGCTGTTGTAATTTGTACAGCACCAACAAACGCGCAGTAGTATTGCTAGCACCTGACATTACACTGTCGTTTTATGCCATTGCTAACAGACTTGTATCCATCCACTAATACTTTTCTGTATTTATACTGCCATTTTTCATTATGATTGACCGTCAGAAATCCACCAGTGAAGTAACGTGTCCTGACACAACTACACACTGTTGAAAATGCAGTACATCAGACATAATTACTTAAAAGTATATAGTTATATCTTGTGTAGCATAATCAATGAATACCACAATGAATTTCCATAATATCTTCCACATTGCCATTATGACTACTTTTGTATACATTTCCAAAGCTGCTGTCATGAATTCCCATTCATAAAGGACACTAATTTCATCAGTCATTATGTGAATCTTCTGCATCTGACCATCAGATCAATAAAATATACTATTCTCCTAGTAAATACTGTTATCTAATATCGGTATGAACTACTTTTTGATAATTTACTATTTTTTATTACTTGATTTAATTTGTTGTTTCCTAAACCATTTGCTGACTATCTTGAGTTACTGCAAGTTAATATGGTGGCCTTAAAGTTATTTGCATAAATTCAAGGTCATTTACACATGTTGTATGCAAATCAAGCTTAGTTGTGCTTATCTCTAAGAATCACAGTAATGCACGTGTGTCAGAGTCAACAGATCCATATAATCATACTTTGAGCTGTGCACAGTGGTGTTCAGTCAAACTGTCATTGTGAACACATGAACAACCCAAATAAATCTCAAATGTCTGTATGATTAGAAAATAGAGCTGGATATAG